>NW_006159865.1:2382299-2403506 GCF_000334495.1 Tupaia belangeri chinensis | reverse complement strand
ACGCCATATATGCCTGCTGATTCTACTTTAACAGGGAATAACTTGTGTAGTGTAGACTGTTAGGCCTTCATAGATTCTAGTACAGTAAGAATGAGAAACTTCTCCTAGGATTATCACACTGGCTAGAGGCACAGCTCTTAAGAAACGTGTAGTAGAATTTGGCCTAAAGCCCTTTGAGCATATAATTACTATCTAAAGTTCCAATCTACACAAAGAGCAATTTACAGTAGCGACATCACTCCGGCACAGTGAGAGAAATGTTAAACTTAGCTTACTCGCAAAAAACAGTCTACCACAGCTTCAAAGAATTATGCACATTTTAAATAACTTGGAAACATAAGCTAGCTCTCCACATTTCTTCCCAATCTATGGAATATGGGATAACTTGTCACTCAGCCTACAATTAGACAATACAGAGTGTGCAATCAGAAAAGCTAAAAGAGCTTCGAACTATGAATCCAAGAAATATGCACATTACTGTCAATTATTCAGGAGTTAATGATTCCAGAGTTATCCAGTAGTAGCCAGAACTGTCCAGATCTACTTCATTTCACTCCTTTTCAGTCACTGATCAGTAAGCTGTACTTATTCTAGTTATAAAAATTAAGCTGAGAGAAAAACAAGATTTTCCTGTCAGCTAAGATTTGGGATTCTTTCTCTTTTTTTGTTGGAGAGTTTTTTGCTATAGGGCGTGTGCACTCGCCAGAAAGACAGAGAGAGAGACAGAAAGTGAGAAATCACCCCCCAGGGGGGATGGCCACGCTGCAATCCCTTCTATTCCATTCTCCTCTCAGGATCTTGGGCATTCACACACACGCGCCCGGTGTGAGTTTAAGCCACTGGGTCTAGAACTCAAACTACTGTCAACTACGTGGGAGTCCAGTGAATTAGTCATTATGCCAACTGCTGGTCCCAGATTTAGGATTCTTAAACCAGCTCTGGTGAGGAATTACAGCAGCAGCTATAAACTGAGGTTGAAAAGACATGATGCATCAGAATTGCCCTAGGAACTGATTGAACCAACTCATTGGTTTTGTTCAATTTATGAACTTTGACTATATATGTCCTGTTTATCTTTATTCTAAAGTTCTTCCAAAGCCTTGCTTAAAATTAAATTATCATGAACCCAGCGAGCGGGTGGCATGGCGGTGAAGGCGGCTGGACTCCCACATGGCTGACCACGGTTCGAGTCCCAGATCTGGCAGCTTGCTTTCTCACTTTCCCTCTTTCTCTGTCTCTCACTCTAGTCAACTTTAAAAATAAAAAAAATAAAAAAACGAAAATGACAATGACAATGAATAAATTTTTTTAAAAAAATTAAATGATCACAACTTTCGGAAATGAGGAAGAAAACACTTTTCATCTTAAACGTTGAACAGCTCACTTAAAATCTCTCTTCAA
Organism: Tupaia belangeri chinensis; assembly: GCF_000334495.1. Classification (NCBI taxonomy): domain Eukaryota; kingdom Metazoa; phylum Chordata; class Mammalia; order Scandentia; family Tupaiidae; genus Tupaia; species Tupaia belangeri. The sequence continues at coordinate 2,402,105 of NW_006159865.1, read as the reverse complement.
TAGAAAATGATTCAACTCCACATGCTCAATGTATTCAACTGATTTATAAACATTTATGCAATAGCCCAGACCCCCAACACTGCAATCCTGTTTAGTGTCGGTCTTGTTCACGAGCAGCTCACACACACATGATTGGCAGGTTGGCTGAGTCTAAAAATAAAAGCACGAGACAAAGAGTTGGGTATACACAGGGACGTAGAAATAAGGAGACTGATTTTCCAGTGAGGATTATGGAAATCAGGCTCTTCACCTTAAAGACACACGTTGTGAATGGTTCAGGTTTGAATGAGGTGCAAGTTAGATGGTGAGGCCAAATAATGTCACAGGAAGGAAGTGTAGTTAAAACTCTAATCTCCTTCTCCTGTTCCATCATCAGCCATCATTTCACAATGCCATGGTGCATTTAATAGTGACAAATTAAAAGTACCTGAAAGAAGTAGGAGTATCACAGTTGGTTTAGGAACTCACAAGCGTGTGCTAAAATAAACCCCAAACAGAGACTCTTTTTGGAAATCAATCAGTGAGTTAGTCCATTAGGAATTCAACATTTCTGGAAAACCTACTGTGTGCCAGGAATTGAACTAGGTGTTTTCTTGTGGCGAACCAAGGAGGTGTTTGAACTGATGACTGATCTGATTAAATAAATATTTTGGAAAGATCACAGATAACTTTACAATGATATGTGGAATATATTGGGGAAGGGTCATATCAGAGCACAGAAACCTATTAGGAAGTGATGAGGACTTGAGTCTTGTTGTAGGATTAAAAAAGAGCGAGTGGAATACAGAGGTATCTTAAACAAAGAATCGGGGGTCGGCAGATAGTGTGGTGCTTAAAGGCGCTGGACTCCTACATGGCCAACTGCGGTTCAAGTCTTGGACCTGGTGGCTGGCTTTCTTACTTTCTCTTTGTTTCTTGCTCTCTGTCTTCTCTGGTCAAATTAAAATAAGTCAATAAATAAAGTTAAGTAAAATAATTATTCAAAAAGTTAGAATCAACAAGATGGACTTGCTAAGGCTTCAGTATGTAAAGTGATGTTATTGACAGAAAAAAGGAAAGACGAGAAAGGTAATCACTTGGAGATGAGTTGTATTTTGGATAGGTGTAGACAAGAGTACCTCCTATTAAAGATGATGGAGGGCTTCTTTAAATGGTTGCATGGTCAATTTAATAGATCCTAAGAACCAAATGTGTGACTTCTTCCAATGGTGTCTATTGTAATATTCTGCACTGTTAAGGCTGAGGTTGGAAAGAGGCAATTTGTTAATTGTATTTTTACACGTTTATCTTCTATTAATACTAGTCAGATAGAATATCTATTGTGCAGGCTGAGATATAACTGTATCTTTGGAACTTTCTTTTTCGTTTCTTTTTTTGAGAGATTTTCACTATAGGACATGTGCACTCACCGGAGAGACAGAGAGATAGAAAGCAATAAATCACACCCTAGGGAGGATGGTCATGCTGCAATCTCTTCTCCTCCAGTTTCCTCTTGGGATTTTGGGCACACATGCACACGTGCCCAGCATGAGTTTCAAGCCACTGGTCGGGGACTTGAATGACAGTTAACTACATGGGAATCCAGTGATATAACCATTATGCCATCTGCTGGTCCTATTTCTTTCTTTCTTTCTTTTTTTATTTATTATTATTTTTTTTGAAAGATTTTTCCTTTAGAGTGTGTGTGCTCACTGGAGGGACAGAAAGAGACAGAGAGAGAAAATGAGAAATCTACCCCCCAGGTAGGATGGCCATGCCATAATCCCTTCTCCTTTGTTCTCCTCTTGGGATTTTGGAAGGGCACACACACGCATGTGCCTGGCATGAGTTTCAAGCCTCTGGATCTGGGTGACGCACAGCCACATGGGACTCCAGCACCTTAACCACTATGCCACTTACTGGCCCTGAAAGTATTCGTTGTATATGAAGAAGAACAGCTCACAGGACAGTGGGTTTGGATCTTCAGTTCTCGGTGTAGTACTTGGCACAGAAGAGGAAACCAGTGTGACAGAGAAGGAAGGGAGCCATAGATAAAGTGCCTTGGTGACAGTCACAGAAAATGCTTGACCTTGGGGCCCAGCAGGTGGTGTAGTGGTTAAGGGCACTGGACACTCCCACATGGCCAAACAGGGTTCAAGTCCCAGACCTGGTGGCTTGCTTTCTCGCTTTGCCTCTCTCTGTGTCTCTCTCTGGTCAAATTGAAATAAATGAATGAATAAATAAAACTTAATAAAATAATTCTTTAAAAAAAAAAAGCACGACCTCTCTAAGATGTCACTAAAGTATGGGAAATTGGACGGCAGCTCTGCCATCTCAGGACATGTTCTGGGTATTTTGATTTTGGGTAGTAAATATTTGCTAAGAGCCGCTTTGTGGCTGTTATTTATTTGTCTTTCGGGCTTCTGGATTCTGTGTACTCAGTCATATAGGGCCCAGTCACCCTAACCTCCTGCCGCCTGCTGGCCTGAAATAGGTATCTTTGACAGGGTTTCTCCATGTCAGGCTGCGGCCTCGTCTCCCAGTTAGTAGGATCACAGGTGTGCACTACCATGCCTGCTCACTTAGGTTGGTTTGGAAACCAACCCAGGCCTCCCACATGACCTCAGCCTCTTGCAGGGACACCCAACAACTTGTTCCACTGGGGCCCATTTACTTCTTTGTCCTAAAAAACAGCCAATGCAAAACAAGAAACTAATCAAAGCATTCTAAAAATCCAGCAGATTGGTTTGCTTCACATTACAATGCATTCATATAGTTGATTACTACACAATCAAAAAGAGTAATGAAAGCATATTATGATTCACAGCATATTTAAATGATAAAACATGCATAGTGCAATTATGTTTTTTGTAAAAAATTAATAGATGAATAAATACGTGTATCTATATTTAGATAAATATGTATTTTGGTAAAGATGCATACCCAAATTTAGTTGTGGTTATCTTTGAGCCATAGGATTACAGGTGATTTTTAATTTGGCTTATCTGTATTTTAATTTTTTCAACAGTGAATGTATAATAAGAATCAATGTAAAAAAACCCCAAAAAGTAGTTACTTTCAAGTTAATAAAATATTTATTGCATGCTATTGACTACTAATTTCTTCAACATCTCTAATTTTCTTGCCATGTTTTTGAAAATAACAACTGCAAATTTACAAAGAGGTGCTAAGATGGAAGCAATTATGATCAAGGCCAAAGATGTCTAAACAGGAGCAGCCCAGGCTGAAATTCTGGAAGAAGGTGTGATTTGGACAGGTCTGACGCTCTAGGGAGAGGTCAGTCACAATGACCACTGCCAGGCATTGAATCCTCTTGTATCCCAGAATTATATGAAGGCTTTATCTAAAGCCTCCCTAATCCTCATTACACTCTTGAAAAATTGGATATTATTCCCTTATATTATACAATAAAACAGACTTAGAGAAAGAAATTAACGCTGTGTAATTACTCAACAAAGTAGTTGCACTAGGCTGATAAGACATTAGTGAGATCAAAGCAAGGGGATGAATTGGTCCAGGTAGAAATGGAGAGACGCTGGGGCCAGCAGGTGGTGTGGTGGTTAAGGTGCTGGACTCCCATAGGGCTGACTGTGGTCTCAGTCTCGGACCTGTCAGGTTGCTTTCTCATTTTCCCTCTCTCTCTGGTGAGCACACATGCCCTATAGCAAATTTAAAATAATAATAAATAAATAAATAATTCTTAAAAAAAATAACAACAGGTGATAAACCCTGAGTTTCACTTCAATGTTCCTCCTACTCAATGTTTGGTCCAAGACCAGTAGATTCATGCAGGTCTTCATCAGCAGGGGGGGCCACAGTGAACATCACTGACACGACAGATGGGAGAGTAAAGTTCTTCTCATGGAGAAAAGGTGCGTTTAGCCTGTCTTGAGGACTCAAAGACTATGGGCAACCAGTGTGAGAAAGGGGGCTGCCGGCAGCTAGCTCATGGAATTACGTAAGCTCCACAGGGTCAGCCGTTCAATGCTTACAGTGACAGACGACAATGGACTGTAGTGTGTCCTAGTGCCCATCAGCTGCCAGACAGGGGTGAGCATAGACAAGAAAGCCACACCAAATTGTCAATCATTCTGAGCAGTCAGCTGGGCTCATTAACTGAGCAAGTCACGCCTGGTTCATCAGCTTAATTTTGTGTCTTAGAAAAATAATCATCAGGGAACTAGCAGTTAGCGTAATGGCTATGTCGCTGGACTCCCACGTAGTCGACCGCGGTTCGCGTCCCGGACGCGGTGACTTAAAACTCACGCTGGGCGTGTGTGCATGCGTGCCCAAGATCCCGAGAGGAGAATGGAGGAGAAGGGATTGCGGCGTGACCATCCCCCCTGGGGGGTGATTTCTCGCTTTCTGTCTCTATGTCTCTCTCTGTCTGTCTGGCGAATGCACGCGCCCTATAGCGAAAAATACCTCTCCAAAAAAAGGAAAAAAAAAAAAAAGAAAAAAAAAAGAAAAATAATCATCACATATTTCATCTTCTTTGGGATTTATCACTATTTAAGTTTCTATCACTGTCAGAACTGGAAGGTAGCATGGTGGTTAAGGTGCTGGATTCCCACATGGCCAACCACAGTTCGAGTCCAGGACCTGGTGACTTGTTTTCTCTCTTTCTCTCTCTGGCCAATTACTGGTCAAATAGAATAATAATAATAATAAATAAAATAAAATAAGTAATTCTTTTAAAAAATCGATCACTGTCTAAATATATGTATATTTACTTTAAATCCATCTCCTTTCCTCTAGTACAAATGACATAATTGAGTTTTCTATTTTATTTATTGTTGTAGGTTCAATATCTAAAAGAATTCCTGACATATTAGGATGTCAGAAATAATGAGTGAATGACTGAATCAATTATGTTATAAACATTATAAATATTAGGGGGCCCAGCAGATGGTGCAATGATTACATCGCAAACTCCCACACAGTCAACGGCAGTTTGAGTCCTGGACCTGGCAGCTAAAAACTCACGTTGGACATGTGTGCCTGCATGCCCAAGATTCCCAGAGGAGAATGGAGGAGAGGGATTTTTTTTGTTTGTTTCTGATTAAGTTAAACAGATTAGAGCATTAGAAAGCCAATTTGAATTATGTTGATAGATTCTATCACCAAAAATAAAAAAGAATACAGGTTGAGAGAGATGGAGTTCCACCGTCTAAGGGTGAATGAAAAGGTACCCATGTATCTGAGACTATTACTGAAAGACCAAGATAAAGAAGAGCTCAAAAGCCCATCTTCAATGACCCTTCACAAGTTCACACGAGAGCCTACAGCACACTGCATACAAAATTTTTAGAATTTAGGGAACCAACAGTTAGCGTAATGGCTATGTCACTGGACTCCCACGTAGTCGACCGTGGTTCACATCCCGGACCCCGGGGCTTAAGCTCACGCCGGGGGCGTGTACGTGCGTGCCAAAGATCCCGAGGGGAAAATGGGGGAGAAGGGATTGTGGCATGACCATCCCCCCTGGGGGGTGATTTCTCGCTTTCTGTCTCTAATGTCTCTCTCTGTCTGTCTGGCGAGCGCACACGCCCTATAGCGAAAATCTCTCAAAAATAAAAAAAAAAGACAAAATTTTTAGAATTTGTCCTGGAGCAAAACTATTAAATATACCCTCAAAGAGTAGCAGCTTATTCTACAGTTTATCTGTCTAGTGTTTGGTTCCTCTTATTACGTTCCTCTTCTCTTCTGTGCTAGGTAGGTATAGTAGGAGTTGCAATTCCAGGAGTTCCTGGAATTAAATATTACTGTCTTGTGTTTCAGTAGAATGGATGGGTAAAAGATACACTGCAGTGGGTTCAAAATGAAAGGAATGCAAAGAAATGAATAGTTAGTCTAGAACAAACATCCTTCCCCATCCCATCTCCCTTCTTCCCTTTCAGACTCTGTCTACCAAGGTAACCTGGGTCTCTTCTAAAACAATTGAGAAGAGAATCAGAAAAAGCCAAAGCTCCTTTTTCATTAAATTAAAAAAGAGAAAGCGAGAAAGAGAGAGAGAGAAAGAGAGAGAGAGAGAGAGCAGTAAGCATTTAATGACACAAGGGATAGTGTAACAATAAAATACCAAAAAACCAATGTTGGCAAAATCTTGGGGCCAGCTGGTGGCATGGTGGTTAGGGTGCTAGACTCCCACATGGCCACCATAGTTTGGGTCCTGGACCTGGCGGCTTTCTTTCCTACTCCCCCCCCCCACGTCTGGTGAGTGTAAGTGCCCTATAGCAAATTGAAAAATAAATAAAATAAATTTTTTTTTTAAAAAAAAACTTAGTAAAAAGTGAGAATGGAAAAGGTTAGCAATGATATTCTTCCAAACATTAAGCACTAACCAAAGTATTGGTAATTTGTTGTGTGACCTTGACCAAAGTCTTAACCTCTCTGACCTTCTATTTTCTCATCATAAAAATGAGAACGTTAGAACGGTAGTTCTCAAATGTTTGTACATGTAAGGATTCAGACACTTGTTAATAAATCAAATTCCCTAACCTTGGTCAAAGGATTTTGACTCAAAATCCTGTGTGAGGTCTGGAAGTCTGCACTGCGGGAACTCCGCGTATGGTGTGATGCAGTCCTTGCTCTGGGGAACACTTCCTGAAAGGTCCCATTGTCTCCACTGCAAAAGGGAAATAGCAGAAATATTAAACATACACCTTGTCATGTTTTTCCTCCTGTTCCTATTTATGTATTCCCATTGTAATATATTCAGGATTAGCTTACAGGGGCATCATTTCCTAAACAGAAGTATAATTTAATCTGTATGTAATTCCTACTGTAGTGAGTGAAATCAAAATCATATTGTTATCAGAAAATGAGCTTTACATACAACGCTGCATTCAAAGTAAGCAAAATAATTTACTTTGGTTCACAGAGTAAAATGAAAGGTTTCTAGACAACAACAAAAAAATCGTGATTTAGAATGTGAAGAGTAGAGTCTGAGAAACCAAATGCAGAATGTCTCCAATTTCCCACTGGCTATGTTTCAGGAGTCCCAGTTAGTATGAACATATGAAGCATTCCGGCAGCTCATGTGCACTTCAGTGTACACACACACACACACACACACACACACACACACACGTCTGCACAGATGGTACTTGGGTTTGCCCTCTTTCAGGCAACTCCTCAGCCATCTGACATTTACAGGAGAATAGTATTTGATTTTTAGAAGTTCCATGTTTTCTGGGCCAGCTGCAGTGGCATGTAGTAGGGCTATGATCTGTGATATTGAGGCTACATATGAAGGTCCTGTGTTCATGTCCTGAGGGCTCCCAGTACATGCCAGATGTACACATGCATGTTCCTGTAATCTTAGTTGGCAGAGGTTAGGAATGAATCATGGCACGAAGACCCTTTAGGAAGTGACTGTCTCTTTTACTCTCTTTAAATCTCTCATGGAAAAAAGAAATCAACTTATGGCAGACCAGGTTCAAGTCCTGGACCTGGTGGCTTACTTTCTCACTTTCTCTCTCTCTCTGTTTCTCTGGTGAATGTTGTGCCCTATAGCAAATTTAAAAAATAATAAATAAAATTAAATAACCAAAAAAGACATTCTTTAAAAATTATTTTTAAAATATATGTATTTTATATTTTCTCTTGGTGGCAAAGAGACATGGCTTGATTGTGTGACCATTCATTGCTCACCCTACTTCCTCATCCTGTGAGATGATTTGAATCAGGTAAAATTACAACCCTCATTTCCTCAACCATAAATTTTTTGAAATTCAACCACTTCATGATTCATTCAACAAAGCTCTCTGGCCATCATTTCCCTCAGCATTTAATCTGTTTCAAATGTAAGTGTTCAAGAAGTACAAGAGCTCTGATGGTTCTACATTTATTAAGGGAAGATCAAAGACCTTCTTTGTTTTATTTTTTTTTTTAAAGTTTCTTACATTTGCAAGAGATGACATAATATTTGAAATGGCAGTCTTTCCTTCCACCAAGGAATTCCTTCATTTTCAAGCACTTACTTCTAAGCCTAAACATTCTCCAAATTACAAGCATGATGCCACCACACGTGGAGTTTCATTCCGTGTTACATGTCAAGAACACCAGGAATTTAGCACACCGTTCTTTCTTGCCACCAGACACTCCTTTGTCCTTTTTCCTCCCATAAAGCCCCTTTCCTAGGAAGACTGGCTTCAGTGATTATAAAAAGGTAAAAGTCAAAGGTCATTAACTTCCTAAAAAGATCTCATAGAGAAGATGCTTTTACTGTGTTGTATTGTTTCTGTTTGACAAGAGGTCATCCACAAATTTAGAAGATGGATCATGTACTGGGAGAATATTATAAAATACATAACAAACAAAAGATCAATGTTCTGAATATATAAAGAGTTCCTAAAAACCAGCAGGAAAAGGACTAACAACCCAACAGAACTGGGGGCAAAGAGTTGGCCAATCACAGAACAAGAAACCCAAGAAAGAGTTGACCAATCACAGAACAAGAAACCCAAGCGTTGACCAATCACAGAACAGGAAACCCAAGTGACCAATAAATGTGAAAGGAGACTCAAACTCACCAGTAATTAGGAAAATACAAACAAAACCACAACATTTCCCACAGATTATAATGGCAAAAATTATAAAGTTCGAAAATACTGCACATAGGCCAGAATGTGAAAAGGCAGGAATCTGAGTTAATTGCCAAGAGTACTGTAAAATTGGCGACTTGAACAAACGGGGGGGCTGGCAGGCAGAATAGTGTTTAAGGGCTCCAGACTCCCACATGGCTAACTGCAGTTCAAGTCCTGGACCTGGCGATTTGCTTTCTCACTTTCCCTGTCTTTCTCTCTCTCACTCCATCCCTCTCTGGTCAAATTAAAATAAAAAGAATAAATAAAGTTAAACGAAATCATTCTAAGGGCCGGCAGGTGGTGTGTGGTTAAGGGCACTGAACTCCCACATGGCCAACTGTGGTTTGAGTCCTGGATCTGGCGGCTTGCTTTGTCATTTTCCTTCTCTCTCTTACTCTTACTCTGTCCCTCTCTGGTCAAATTAAAATAACTTGCTAAATAAAAAAACCTAAATAAAAAAATTCTTTTTTTTTTTTTTAGAGAGATTTTCGCTATAGGGCGCGTGCGCTAGCCAGACAGACAGAGAGAGACATAGAGACAGAAAGCGAGAAATCACCCCCCAGGGGGTTGGTCACGCCGCAATCCCTTCTCCTCCATTCTCCTCTTGGGATCTTGGGCATGCATGCACACGCGCCCGGCGTGAGTTCTAAGCCGCCGGGTCCGGGACGCGATCCGTGGTCGACTACATGGGAGTCCAGCGACATAGCCATTACGCTAACTGCTGGTTCTCATAAAATAATTCTTTAAAAAATAAAATGATAAAGAACAATTGGCAATAAATTTGAAAATATTAATATCCTATGGCTCATCGCTTCTGTTTCTAGAAATATATCCTAGAGAAGTTCTGTACTTATCCATGAGGAGGTACAGACAGTGTCCCTCAGTAATAATAACTGCTGGTAATAAACTCTCCAATACCCATTAGGTTAGTTAAGGGAGAAATAAAGTGTGATATTGCTAAATTATGAAATCTATACAGCACTTAACAAGATCGATATGTTTTGACATGGACATAGAAAATAGCTGAAAAAGCAAATAGCAGAACATTATACTATGTCGAATACTATTTCTATAGACTTAAAACTATACGAATTCATATGATGTGTTTGTATATTTATTAGGTTATCGGGAAAGTCATGATGCATTTTTTCATGTTTTTTTTTTTTTTCTGTAAAAATACATCATGATTTTCCCGATGATTTAATATTTTTTTTTGCTTTGCTGGAATAGCCATCGGGGCAGCTATGGCTGGGTGCTGACCCATTTTGTGAATTTACGACCTTCAATTCCTCCATGCAAGCCCTTGACCAGGTTACAAACTTAGCTGCCAAGACCTACTACATATCAGGGGTCTCCAGCCTGTTCCCATCGTCTTCAGGTGGCCCAATGGTGCCCCAGCCTGTGTAAGCACCCAACACCCACAATGCTTTGCTGCATGGTTCGGGCACTGTCTGGGTTTAAAGGTGGTCAGCCCCTGGAATTCAGAGGATGCCAAAAGGATTTATAAAATCAGTTGTTTGGGATAATCATCCAGTGGTGGTGCTAGAGAATAAATTGATGTATGGAGCTGCTTTTGAATTTCCCACAGAAGCTCAGTCAAAAGATTTTCTGATTCCAATTGGAAGAGCTTTTTTTTGGAAATGGAAAGGCAAGAGATACGTAGAACTGTGGTCTCCCGTTCGAGACCTGTGGGCCACTGCTGAGAAGCTGCCACGGTGCTATCTAAAGACGGAGTTGAACCTGAGGTGATAATATGTGACCGTCAGACCAATGGACATCAAACTTCAGAAGCCAGTGTCATGAAGACAAATCACCTGGTGACTGTGGAAGGAGGCTGGCCACAGTTTGGAGTAGGAGCTGAGCTTTGTTCCAGGATCACAGAAGGCTTTGCGTTTAATTTCCTGGACGCTCCTGCTGTTCGTGTCACTGGTGCTGATGTCTCCATGCCTTTTGCCAAGATTCCAGAAGACGACTCTGTACCTCAAGTTAAGGACATTGTATTTGGTATCAAAAAAACATTAAATATCGGAACCAGCAGATGGCGTAATGGCTAGGTTGCTGGACTCACATGTAGTCAACTGTGGTTCGAGTCCCAGACCTGGTGGCTTAAATTTACGCTGGGTGTGTATACATGCGTGCACAAAATCCCCAGAGGAGAATGGATGAGAAGGGATTGTGAAGTGGTCATCCCCTTGGCGGGTGATTTCTTGCTTTCTGTCTCTCCGTCTCACTCTTTCTGGAGAGCACACGCGCCCTATAGCAAAAACCTCTTCAAAAATAAATAAATAAATAAGGAAATGAGGAAATGAGTAAATACATTATGGAATACTGTTGAGCAGTTAAAAAGAATGATCCATGACTGACCATGGACAACGTTCTAAGACTTGTTAAAAAACAGTAAGCAGGGGCCCGCTTCTGCGTGGTGGTGAAGGCAGCTGGATCCCACATTGCCCACAGCATAGTTCAAGTCCTGGAATCAGGGGCTTGACGAACATGCCAGGTATGTGTGCCGGCATGCCTAAAACTCCAAAAGGAGGGAGGAAAGGAGAATGGATTGTTGTGTGACCATTCTCCATGGGGGTGTTAAGTAGTTTCTCTCTGGAGAGTATATATGCCTTCCGGCAAAATTTAAAAAAAAGAAAAGGCAAGCAGAAAGAGAGTATGTATCTAATATATTGAGAATGAAAATGGATTTTTTGGGCGTGTATGTATACATGCATGAATATGAAAATTCTCAGGAAACCTACCGAAGGACAAGTGTAAACATCTTGGCAGTTACTTTGGAAAATAGCACGGAGTGTGGGGACTGAAACAGTACCTGCACTTGACAACAGTCTTATTTAAGTGTTTAACAAAAATAGCTTCTATTATTAAACATGTAAAAATCTGTAAATAATGAGCTTTGAGTGACAACCCGATGTCTTCTTACAGAGAATATAAGCTTTAATGGTTAGTTTCTGTCATCTCTGTTTTAACTGTCCGAAGGCCCTTTCTAGTTTACTATGGATTGCTAGTCAATGCGATAATTTTCTTTATCTCTGAGCAAGCCTTCAGAAACTGAAAGAGCAGAGAGCAAAGTCTTAAGTTCTGAGTCTATTTTCACTTCTGGCGGTTAACAGATAGGAAAAGGAAGTTAGACGTACGGGCATGAAAACACTGACTCGCTGAGCCTGTCAGTTTCCCCATCTACAGTACGAATAAGACACACAGCGTACTGTCAACACCATTCTGATCGAACGAGACACAGAAAGTTTTTAAAATCTCCAAAAGTAACCACTGCTTTTTAGGTCCATTCTAAATCTTTTATCAGAAATCAGGCACTGTTTTGGTCAACACAGAGGATGTTACTGAATTCACGCTAAGAGGAGTAAAACCAATCATGACCTGCATTGGCTTATTCTTACTCTACTCCATGAGTATTTAAGGAAGATCAGCTGGAACAGAGCTCCTAGCCTTGTGAGGGTGTATTTGTCTGGACTATAAAATTAAAACACAACTTCATGTGCTGTAAAGAAAAATAAAAAACAGTTTAGAAAAGGTTCATTATAGTTGGAAAAGCATCACTGATTCTGATATCAACAGTAACATCTTCTCAACTCAAACATTACTATCAAGGTGTCTGTATTCATGAAACACTAACCAAAATGGTAACCCACACTCGGGTCTCATTCTATAACCTTGCCACTTGACAAAGGGAAGGCTGAGATGTAGAAATGAATTTGCTTACATCACTGATTCACTGAATTGTTTGGACAGGTCGTTAACTCTGGCCTGGAGATTTTTTTCCTCCGTGAAAAGTGAGAAGTCTGGGGTAAATGACCTCTAACAATCCTTTCTACCTCGGAAGTGTTTGCCAGCCCTCTCCTGATCAGAGGCACTTCTTTTCCTTATAAATTGATCAAAGCATCAGATGTATGTTTTGCTCACCCCGAGAATGGGAAGGATGGCAAAGGACTGACTTTTTTTTTTTTAAAAAAACAACAACAACAAAAAACCTGCAACAAAAAGCAGACTGCAGAATTCGTCATGCTGGGGTCTGACCTGAAAGCAGGATATAGATCCTTTTGAAACAATGACCAATGGCAGCGGGAAACTAATCAATCGGAAGCATAATTCATGAACTCAGTGTGGTTAATTCCCTCAGTGTTCTGGCATTCTCTCTTTAGCCACGAGAGAGTAGGTGCTTTAAATGAGAACACCCAAAATGATTACTTCATGAGGTGGAATCTAATACCAGCCCTGCTCTAGTGAGGGGTCTGTCTGATCAGCCCTCCTTTGCCCAAGTTATTTTTGGCTCACCAGTTTACTGTCACTGAACTTTATGCGACATCGAGCATGGTTTTGTCCTACACTTTCTCTACTATTTCCAAACTTTCCTGTATAAATAACACAGTATCTATTAACACGTATTGAGTGGCCTCAGGGTTGAGCTCGCGTAATTCATTTAAGAAAACTGAAAAATATGCAACTACTTTTTCTCTTTGTCGGTTCACCTTTATAAAAACACTGGGCATTTCAACTGTAATCATTTCTCTGCTTAAGGCCACAGTAACAATGAGGATGTATCCTTTTCCAAGGTAAAGTGCATTCAGTTGAACTTCTACATTTCTATTTAATACCAGGGGCTTGACGAACATGCCAGGTATGTGTGCCGGCATGCCTAAAACTCCAAAAGGAGGGAGGAAAGGAGAATGGATTGTTGTGTGACCATTCTCCATGGGGGTGTTAAGTAGTTTCTCTCTGGAGAGTATATATGCCTTCCGGCAAAATTTAAAAAAAAGAAAAGGCAAGCAGAAAGAGAGTATGTATCTACTTATATATTGAGAATGAAAATGGATTTTTTGGGCGTGTATGTATACATGCATGAATATGAAAATTCTCAGGAAACCTACCGAAGGACAAGTGTAAACATCTTGGCAGTTACTTTGGAAAATAGCACGGAGTGTGGGGACTGAAGCAGTACCTGCACTTGACAACAGTCTTATTTAAGTGTTTAACAAAAATAGCTTCTATTATTAAACATGTAAAAATCTGTAAATAATGAGCTTTGAGTGACAACCCGATGTCTTCTTACAGAGAATATAAGCTTTAATGGTTAGTTTCTGTCATCTCTGTTTTAACTGTCCGAAGGCCCTTTCTAGTTTACTATGGATTGCTAGTCAATGCGATAATTTTCTTTATCTCTGAGCAAGCCTTCAGAAACTGAAAGAGCAGAGAGCAAAGTCTTAAGTTCTGAGTCTATTTTCACTTCTGGCGGTTAACAGATAGGAAAAGGAAGTTAGACGTACGGGCATGAAAACACTGACTCGCTGAGCCTGTCAGTTTCCCCATCTACAGTACGAATAAGACACACAGCGTACTGTCAACACCATTCTGATCGAACGAGACACAGAAAGTTTTTAAAATCTCCAAAAGTAACCACTGCTTTTTAGGTCCATTCTAAATCTTTTATCAGAAATCAGGCACTGTTTTGGTCAACACAGAGGATGTTACTGAATTCACGCTAAGAGGAGTAAAACCAATCATGACCTGCATTGGCTTATTCTTACTCTACTCCATGAGTATTTAAGGAAGATCAGCTGGAACAGAGCTCCTAGCCTTGTGAGGGTGTATTTGTCTGGACTATAAAATTAAAACACAACTTCATGTGCTGTAAAGAAAAATAAAAAACAGTTTAGAAAAGGTTCATTATAGTTGGAAAAGCATCACTGATTCTGATATCAACAGTAACATCTTCTCAACTCAAACATTACTATCAAGGTGTCTGTATTCATGAAACACTAACCAAAATGGTAACCCACACTCGGGTCTCATTCTATAACCTTGCCACTTGACAAAGGGAAGGCTGAGATGTAGAAATGAATTTGCTTACATCACTGATTCACTGAATTGTTTGGACAGGTCGTTAACTCTGGCCTGGAGATTTTTTTCCTCCGTGAAAAGTGAGAAGTCTGGGGTAAATGACCTCTAACAATCCTTTCTACCTCGGAAGTGTTTGCCAGCCCTCTCCTGATCAGAGGCACTTCTTTTCCTTATAAATTGATCAAAGCATCAGATGTATGTTTTGCTCACCCCGAGAATGGGAAGGATGGCAAAGGACTGACTTTTTTTTTTTTAAAAAAACAACAACAACAAAAAACCTGCAACAAAAAGCAGACTGCAGAATTCGTCATGCTGGGGTCTGACCTGAAAGCAGGATATAGATCCTTTTGAAACAATGACCAATGGCAGCGGGAAACTAATCAATCGGAAGCATAATTCATGAACTCAGTGTGGTTAATTCCCTCAGTGTTCTGGCATTCTCTCTTTAGCCACGAGAGAGTAGGTGCTTTAAATGAGAACACCCAAAATGATTACTTCATGAGGTGGAATCTAATACCAGCCCTGCTCTAGTGAGGGGTCTGTCTGATCAGCCCTCCTTTGCCCAAGTTATTTTTGGCTCACCAGTTTACTGTCACTGAACTTTATGCGACATCGAGCATGGTTTTGTCCTACACTTTCTCTACTATTTCCAAACTTTCCTGTATAAATAACACAGTATCTATTAACACGTATTGAGTGGCCTCAGGGTTGAGCTCGCGTAATTCATTTAAGAAAACTGAAAAATATGCAACTACTTTTTCTCTTTGTCGGTTCACCTTTATAAAAACACTGGGCATTTCAACTGTAATCATTTCTCTGCTTAAGGCCACAGTAACAATGAGGATGTATCCTTTTCCAAGGTAAAGTGCATTCAGTTGAACTTCTACATTTCTATTTAATACCGGCTTTAGAAAACCACTTGTGGGTCTCTAGGTTTTCTCAGCAGCATGGAGGGTCAGTCCACAGGATCATTAAAATACTCCCCGTGCCAATATCAGACATGAGATACGTAAGTATCAAGTTTCTTCAGCTCAGTAACTTGGGCCAGTCTGGTGTGGTGGTTAAGGCAGCTAGATCCTACATGGCCAATCACACAGTTCAAGTCTCAGATGTCGCAGTTTGAAAAAACATGTCGGTATGCATGCATTCAAGCCCAAAATCCCAAAAGAAGAGAGCTCTGAAGAAGAGATTGAATTACGATAATAATAAAGTTTAAAAATTACTAAAAAACAAAACAACAACAACAACAACAAAAAAGGACAGAAAAAAAGAAAAAAAAAAGAGAAGGGATTGAGGTGTGAGCAGTCCCCTTGGGGGTGGGGAGGTGTGATGTTTTCTCATATTCCCTCTCACACATTTGCACACGACCTCTGGCAAAATAAAAATAAGTAAATAAAAAACATAAGGAATTTGGATACTTGGAGGCTGCCATGATAAATTCAGAAATTGAAAGTTCAGAAAACTTTCTAAAATTCAAGATATTAATAAATTTAGGGACCAGCAGTTAGCATAATGGGTATGTTGCTGGACTCCCACGTAGTCAACCGTGGTTCGAGTCATGGACCCGGTGGCTTAAACTCACACCGGACGCGTGAGCGTGCGTGCCCAGATCCTGAGAGGAGAATAAAGGAGGGATTGCGGCATGGCCATCCCCCCTGGGGGGTGATTTCTTGCTTTCTGTCTCTGTCTCTCTCTGTCTGGTGAGTGCATGCGCCCTATAGCAAAAACCTCTCCAAAAAAAAAAAAAAAAACTTTCTCAGGAACCAGCAGTTAACGTAATGACTATGTGACTGAACTCCCATGTAGTCGACCGCGGTTCGTGTCCTGGACCTGGTGGCTTAAAACTCACGCTGGGCGCGTGTGCGTGCGTGCCCAAGATCCTGAGAGGAGAATGGAGGAGAAGGGATTGCAGCGTGGCCATCCCCCCTGAGGGGTGATTTCTCGCTTTCTGTCTCTATGTCTCTCTCTGTCTGTTTGGCAAGCGCATGCGCCCTATAGCAAAAACCTCTCCAAAAAAAAAAAAAAAAAGATATTAATAAATTTAGACGCAAAATCTACTTCTGAACTATCTCTTTCTAATAAGAAAGTAATGATCAACACATCATTAAAAGGAAATAATGAAAACTTTGTTTTAGGATCTTGATAATATATATAATATTCTACTGAGTTGCACAGGGTGAGAATTTCTGAGTGTATCTTTTTTTTTTTTTTCAGAGAGATTTTTGCTATAGGGCACATGCGCTCGCCAGAGAGACAGAGACAAAAAGTGAGAAATCACCCCCTGGGGGATGGCCAGGCCACACTCACTTCTCTTCCCTTCTCCTCTTAGGATTTTGGGCATGCACTCACACATGCTTGGCATGAGTTTTAAGCCACTGGGTCTGGGACTCGAACTGCAGTTGACTCTGTGGGAGTCCAGTGACATAATCACTATGCCATCTGCTGGTTTCATTTTTTTTTTTTTAATTGTCAGATGGTACATGCATTTGCCAGAGGGAGAAAAACAGAGAGAGGGGGAAAGACAGAAAGCAGCTCCCATGAGGTATAGTCACGCTGCATGCGAGTCCTTCTCCTTCATTTGTCAGGAGTTGGGCATGCACACATACATGCTTGGTGGATTTTTTTCAACCACACCAGGGCAGGATTTGAACTGTGGTCCGTCATGTGGGATCAACCTCCCTTAACCACTAGGCTATCGGGCCAGCCCTGATATGTCCGTTTTGTGTATGAAGAATTAGAACTCATTTTGTAGACTGTCATGATGCATTTTTGCATAGAAAACAGAAATATGTCATAATTTTCTGACAACCTAATAGTATATAAATATTGTATAATATACTTACATAGGCTGAAGTCAAGAATATTTTATTCAATGAGGTAGATAAAAATACAACTCATACATAAAGCATTTTCAAGTGTCCACATTATTATGGAATTTAGATACAAGGTATCTGAATTTAAGCTGTCAATATTAAATGTTCTTCATAACTCATGTCTATTTAAATAATTTTCAATGTTTAGCATACTTAGTAAGATTTTTATTTAGCTAAAGTAACCACAAAAAAGATATAAGGCAAAATAATTAATTTTATTTCTTAAATGACTAAATATTTACAATAATAAAAAATTTCGTGCACTATATAACTTATGAGATACTATACTTTCACCTTTACTAAAAATGAAAACTCTCGGAAAAATTTAAATCAACCACTTATAAAGAAGTCAATGGCTGATCAGAAAATGTCAAGTGACTATTATTAGCCCAAGAGTTTATCATAATCATGAATAAAATTCAATCAGGAATACCATCATCTTAATCTTAAAATGATTCCTACAGTTTTTTAGAAATCTGATATAGGGACAATAAAGACTTGACAATTTTAAAATCTGATGTTGGGACAATAAGACTTTACTCCAGATTGTAGTCACATATGAACAGGTGGGGAATTTTTTAATTCAAGGTTTCATTATGGTCCACAGTATAAAGATAGACCTCATGAAAGTTACATGATGGATAACCAGCAAAAGAAATATGCTAGTACAGGGTGGTGACCCGCCAACTACGCATGCACTGTACCCACGACTTTGGGCCACCGTAAGTCCTTGATCATGGCCAGCTTTTCTATAACGAGTAGGTTCTCAAAGGTCACTGAAGTTTATAATGATCTCCAAACCATTCTCTTCGTGGTCATTTAAGCTTTGTCTAAACAGCTGGGTGTGTTGCCAAGCAACATGGCCATCTCCTTTGCTTAATTCTGCTTCCAGAATAACTTCAGTGGCACCAGAAAAATTATGATAGGAGTGAAGATTTTTATCTGTCGGAGGGGAAAGAAACATTAATATTTTGCTTTTGGTGATTTAAAGAGCATGAAAGTAGTTTGAGAACGCAACTGATACAAACTAACTTGCAGGTTAAAATAAACCCTTAAAAATATATATAAATTAGGGACCAGCAGTTGACGTAATGGCTACATCACTGGAAGCCCATGTAGTCAACTGTGGTTCCAGTCCCGGACCTGGTGGCTTAAACTCCTGCTGGGCACGTGTGTGTGTGCGTGCCCAAAATCCCGAGAGGAGAATGGAGGAGAAAGGATTGCAGTGTGGCCATCCCCCCTGGGGGGTGATTTCTCATTTTCTGTCTCTCTCTGTCTTTCTGGTGAGCGCACATGTCCTATAGCAAAAACCTCTCCAAGAAAAAAAGTATTTATATATGTATGTATGTATGTGTGTGTATGTATGTATATATATATATATATATATATATATGTTATTTTTTATGGAATAAGTGCAGCCTCTGAAAAAAAAAAGTTACCTTTCTCCTTATATTTGTATTTTTAACCACAAAAACATCAATTGTTCTGTTACTGTGGGTTTTCAGAGGTTTTTCTTTCAAAAAAAATTTTTTTACATGATAGTATGAATAACTATTGGGTACAAAAACGTTGGAGTCAAATCTGAAACCAGTACAATTAGTGCTCCCAGTGGTGGTAAATGAACGCCCCACAGTTCACCCGCCAGTCCCGTGCTCACCACCCGTCAGGTCGACTTGTCCGGCATCAGATCGCAGTCTCCACTGTATTGCTCCAGATTTGAAGGTCTGACTACTTGCTCTGATGGAAATGTTATCTACTTTGAGGCCAACTGACCCACATTCGAACTTCCAGGAAATATAAGCAAATGATGAGCCTTCCTTTCTGGCTAAGTACACCTAGAGAGTAGAAGAGAAAAGAACGATCAAAACTAATCAAATAGTGTAGGAAACAGTGACATTCTTACTGCTATAGGATCCTGTGTACAAACAGTTATTTAAAAAACGTTTCTTTTTCTTTTTTTCTGAGGTTTTTGCCATAGGGCACATGTGCTCACCAGAGAGACACAGAGAGCGGGAAAGTGAGGAATCATTCCCCAGGGGGGATGTCCACGCCATAATCCCTTCTCCCCCAGTCTCCTGCTGGGACTTCGGGCATACGTGCTCCTGGCTTGATTTTCAAGCAGCCAGGCCTGAGATTCAAGCCCTGGTCATTCATGCGGCAATCCAGTGCCTTAACCACCACGCCACCTGCTGGCCCCCCAAAACTAACTTTTCCCCATGGAAAACAGTCATTCAGCTAATATTTTTTTCAGTTTATAAACAGCTTTCCCTGAAGCATCTTTTGCTCTGGAAGAAAGGTATTATTTCAACAAAACTGCCCTGGTAAGGAAAGCAGTAAAAGGTGCATGCCAACAAAGTTTGGTGAATCAAACCCCCCCTTTTTTTTTTTTTAAGTTTTTGCTATAGGGTGTGTGCAGAGAGCAGATAGACAGACAAAGACAGTGAGAGGGAAAGTGAGAAATCACCCCGAGGGAGTACAGC
>NW_006159865.1:2376187-2382284 GCF_000334495.1 Tupaia belangeri chinensis | reverse complement strand
TGAAAAGGAGACTTTTGTTTTTGTTGTTAGGTTTTTGCCATAGGGTGGAGAAAGACAGAGGGAAATTGAGAAATCAGCCCCCAGGGGAAATGGTCAAGCAGCAATACTTTCTCCTCCTTTCTCCTCTCGAAATTTTGGACATGCAGGCACATGCATCTGGTATGATTTTCAAGCCACCAGGTCTGGGCCTCAAACTACTCTATGAGAGTCTAGTTCCTTTAACTACCACGCCCATTACTGGTCCCCAAAGTGAGAGTTTTTAAAAATGCAACTGCTCCTTAGTTTATCATCCGAGTCAGAATTTTCATATATGCTTTCCTAGAATGAGATAGGCCAGAACCTCTAACTCACGAAATACCTCAGCCATTGCTAATGAGCGGTTAAAAGTCATAACCATGCCCATCTCTCAGAACAGTATGCTCCCTGCTCCTTGAACGCCCTCTGCTAATTTAAACGTACACTGTTTAGGACATCTGAGTCTAAGAGCTTCTTAGAGCTCATCTCCTCAGTGTCATCTGCACTCTTTGAAATGCTGACAGAAAAACTTGTATCCTGACCTTTGAACTCCATTCGCCCTGTCAGATTCAAAGCCCTGAGAATTTCTTTAATCATCTGTCCTCAAGTCTAAACTCCTACAAACAGTTATGTATTTCTTTGAAATACAGCTTGCAAAAAAATGCTTTTCTTTGTTTATACAGTACTTACCACTATAGCTGTGACTTCATATTCATCTTATTGTAACTGCTTAATATTGCTCAATTCTAATCTCATCAGGTTATTTTTTTCTTTTTTTAATCATAGAGAGGGTACATGAGAGAGAGGGAGAGTGAGAAATTATCTCATGGGGAATGGTTGCAGTGCAATCTCTTCTCTATCTCTCCTACTTTTTTGGGATTTAAGGCATGCACGCACAGATGCCTGGCATGTTTTCCCAAGATGCTAAGTCTAGGACTTGAACCATGTGGTTGGCCATATAGAATCCAGCTGTCTTAATCACCATGGGCTGGCCTTAAATTAATGTTTTTAAAATTTATTTTATGTTTTTATTTTTGCTATAGGATGCATGTACTTACTGGAGAGACAGAAAGCTTCAATAGTTTCAAATGGCCCCCAAAAGAGGGGGTATAAAACATGACAGATAAAGTGAAGTTAACTTCAAACTTCTAGATTACTTCAGGAACTGTTAATCATACTCTGTGGGTCTGGGTCTGAACTGGTTTTAACTAGGGCGAGACCTTTAACCTAGTGGTTAAGGAGGCTGGATCGTACATGGCCTATCACGATTTAAATCCTGGTCCAAGCAGCTTGAAAAACACTCCAAGCATGTGTACACGGATGCCTAAAATCCTGATAGGATAGAGAAATGGAGAAGAAGGGACTGTGATGTGCCCACGCCCCCATGGGAAGGTACTTTTTCCCTCTCCCTCCATCTCTGGAACAGGTATAGACCCATTAGCAATTAAAAAAAAGAACTAATTTTAACTGTAATAGGTTTACAACAGCCATTGAACATACTTAAGAGAACTGATAAGATGAACTTCACAACTGAATTCTTAAGTGCTTAAATAAATATTCAAACATACTTTCAGTAAATAAAAAAGTCTCTTATGGGGACCAGCAGTTGGTGTAATGGCTATGTCGCTGGACTCGCATGTAGTTGACCAAGGTTTGAGTCCTGGACCTGGTAGCTTAAACTCATGCCGCGTGCATGTGCATGCGTGTCCAAGATCCTGAGAAGAGAATGGAGGAGAAGGGATTGCGGCGTGGTCATCCCACCTGGGAGGTGATTTCTTGCTTTCTGTCTCTCTGGCAAGCTCCCACACCCTATAGCAAAAGCTTCTCCAAAAAAATCAAAAAGTCTCTTATGTTAAAAAACTGTGAAAGAAGAAAATGGTAATATACTTTATATATTTATGTAAAAAACAAACACGTGGATTGGCTATACACGTAACCATTTTGCCCCATGAGATAATTCAGCCTTGGGCTGGCTCCGTGGCCTGTGGCTGAAGCAACTGGAGCCTTCATAGCTAATTGCGTGGTTTGAATTTGGCCCCAGTGGCTTGAAAAACACATTGGGCATGTGTGTGTGAGCTGAAATTCCCAACAGAACTGAGAGACGGAGGAAAAGGTTGTGGCGTGACTATGCTCCATTCTGAACCCTTTCCCTCTGTCTCTCTCTGGTGAGTGTACTTGCTTTCTGCCAAATTTTAAAAATAAACAAACAAACAAACAAAAGAAATAATTAGCCTCTTTGATGAAAACACATACTTCCTTGATGGAAATGTTAAGAATTTCTAATGGACTTTTGATTACACACTGGGAATAAGATGTTCTTTTCCAGATGAAAAGATAACTAAAAATACTTTTGACATACTAGTTTTCACATTATGCATAACTGAAAAATAAAACCAATCTACATTAGTTTAAAGAATGACAAGCGTTTTACAGTTTCATGCATTAAGTTACCATGTTCCAGTCTGTTTCGTTTTTCCTGAATATGGATTCCATTTTCCACACACCATTTTCCCATCCAGAAATGGTTTGACTGTTATTTGAAACTCGAACATAACAGTCTTTTACAATATTATAACAAAGGTGGAGTTGTTTAGAAATCTTCTCATTTTCAGAGGGGATGAACAGAGTTTCTTTGCTCTTCAAAAGAAAGCAGAATTAGTTTTTCAACGTTGTGGAAGATGTAAGAAAAAACAGGAACTGCTATGTATAGAGCTAAGAGACTCCTTCAACTTAGAAGAATGGATGCCACTGCGGAATTCAGAATATATTTTATAGGTTGAATATAATCAGTATTATGCTGGCTTAGCACCAAGCACTACTAGAGAGAGAAAAAAAGTACGAGTTCTGACTTATATTTTTGTGATTTTTGTGTTCAACCTGAATTCATTCGTTTTTCATTTCTACCACCACCACCGTTTCTTACTTGAACCACTACAATCATTTCCTAAAATTGACTCCCATTTTCAACTCTTTTTTCTCCTATCCACAAGCTATATGGCAATGAACATGATTTAAAAAAAAAAAAAAAAGTAAATTAGGATATGCCACTTTCCTGTTTAACTCACTTCGCTGACTTCTCACTCTGCTTCCAAACTCTCTGCTGAGGGTAGCAGAGTCCTCTCTGACGGTCCTCTGTCCTCTTCACCAGAACACATGCTCCTCTCCTTCATCTCTGGCCTGCCCGCATTTCTCTTCTTTTAGCTCCCCATAAAGGTCCAGCTGGCTCTTGCTCCCTCTGTCTGAAAGCTGTTCTTCCTAGTCTTCATAGCCTGGTTCTTTCTCACCCTTCACGTCTGAACCCAAAGCCATTTCAGAGTAGCCTCTTCTCATGCGCTAAGCTAGGAGGGGGCCTGAAGGTATGGCTTCAAACAATCTTCAGCATGTGTAAAATTACTACAAAAGCTCAAGTTCTACCTAAAAATTCCAGGCAAATTTTGTATTCTAGTTCCCCCTGCCCCCACCCCTCAAATCCACGTTATAAAATTATTGCTACTCGCTAAACTCAGTGAGTGGTTCTAGTTTGGAAAGGATGATATATTTATCTGTGTCTTCACGTGCTCCCATTTAGGCACAGGTGTGGAAGCATTTCGGTTCAGACAACCCTCTGCAGTGGGGTTGTCCTGTACCCTGCAGGCTGGTCAGAAAACCCTCTGCAGTGGGGCTGTCCTGTACCCTGCAGGCTGGTCAGACAATCCTCTGCAGTACGGCTATCCTGTACCCTGCAGGCTGTTCAGCCACATCTCAGGCCTCTCTCTACCAGGTGCCAGTGGCATCCCCCCTCCCAGTGGTGAGTACAAAAATACATCAGACATCGACAAACATCCTTTAAAAGACAAAATCATCCATGGTTGAGAACAAGGATCTAATCTGTGTCAACATCTTGCTAGAGTATTTACTAATTGATAAGGATAGTAGACGGTGCTTTTTAAATATTGGGCACTAAGTACTAAATAAAAACTTCAAATATACAAGTAGAAATGAACAGATTATAAAATATTTATACACCACTGAGCGAATTTTAAAATAGTAACATTAAACACATGAACGAGAAGATAGTCCTCTAGAAGAACATGTAAATATTGCTGCCAAAAAGATAAGGTAAAAAATAGTTCATTATTTTTAGCAACTGTTTTATAGTAAGCATGTGACAACACTCTCCTTTTCTTCTCTTTATCAAAGATATTTTAGAGTACTGGCATAAACCAATGAAAATACAATTCAAAACCATTAGCTATTATTTTATAAAGGATAATTAATTACCAAAGGGAAAGAAAAAAATGTTACTAAACATAGCATGTATGCAAATGAACGAGGCAACAGGTAACAAGAATAACATTAATAGATCATAAGTATTTTTAATCTAAGATTAAGATAAGACTTCTCTTTTTGGAAATGGTATCACCAATGTTTTCCTTTTATTTTTTTAAATTGACTCCAAGAGTTAGTACTCAAAATTTTTTGTATTAACACTTTTTAAAATTTGCTGTTCTATCAAACATCTATTTCTAAAAGGAAAAATTATTTCTTTTAAAATTCATGGGGAACTTAAAGTGGTCCCCACCAATTGAGAAATGAATTTCCAAAACGGAAAATAATCTGGGTATGTGACCCAATTTGTATTTTCAAAGTTTAATCAACTTATATGCCATGCAAGAGGAAGCATACTCATCCATAAACAGGAAAATAAATGAGGACCTAAATAGTATCCACGTATTAAATTGAACACAGCTGCGAATTAAACGGGCTCTTTTTAACTGGCTTCATTTAGATTTAGACTTGTAACTTACACTGCATCAGCAGTGATTTGAATTATTTGTTGAATTTAAATCTTGTAATTCTATGGCTGAACCAATCCTTTGAACGGCCTGCTACAGATGATGGGATAAATTGAAAAGGAAACATAAAATTTACTGGAGGCAATTCAATCCTTTGGGATATATTCTTTTCTTTACAGAAATAGAAGTTTAAAGAATAGGTAACCAACTTCATTGGTCATCACTAAATGCAAATTGAGGCCATAATATTATTCAACACAAGAACTGCTAAAATGAAAAAGACAGACAATATCAGGTAGCCAAGCTATGAACAAACTTCATATTCTACTGGTGGGAGTGTAAATCGGCACAAAAAATTGTTTGGCAGTATCTGCTAAAGCTGAACATACTCCTGGTTTTTTACCTAGCGTATACTCAACAGAAATGCGTAAATGTGATCACTGAGAACATGTGTGCAAACACTCAAAGCAGCGTAATTTATAACAGCCAAAGCCTCGGAAAAACCCCAATAGCCACTAACGGTAAAAATGGAAGTCATAGTACATTAATATGATGGACATTAGACAGCACTGAGACTAAACATACTAAGGACACTCCAATTAACGTATTGTGTTAAAGACGCTACAAAGAAAAAGAGTACATATTATCGGATCCATTTATATAAAACTCATTTATAGCCCAAACTGGTATGTTAGAAGTCAGGACAATGGTTCCTTTCAGGGGTTGAAGGCCATGACAGAGGCAAAGCTCATGCGCACTCCCGGGGCTCTGACGACCTCTTTCTTACATGGGCTTGCAGTTATATGGGCACTAAGTTTGTGAAAATCTGTTAAACTGTACGCGTATAAGTTATACATTTTAAAAATGTGAATCCTTCAGTAACAGATATGTTGCAGTACAAATTTATATAAGGTAAAACAAACAAACAAAAAATCCCATTTTAAATGCTTTGATGGGACCAGCGGATGGCATACTGGTTATGTCGCTGGATTCCCACATGGCTAACTGCGGTTCATGTTCTGGACCTGGAGGCTTGAAATTCACACCAGCCACGTGTTCGTGTGTGCCCAAAATCATGAGAGGAGAATGGAGGAGAAGAGACTGTGGTGTGGCCACACCCCCGGGGGGTGACTGCTTGCCTTCTGTCTCTGTCTGTCTTTGTCTCTCTGGTGAGTGCACGCATCCTATAGCAAAAATCTCTTTTTAAAAAAATGCTTTGCTGGGAACCAGCAGTTAGCGTAATGGCTATGTCGCTGGACTCCCACGTAGTCGACCGCGGTTCGTGTCCCAGACCCGGTGGCTTAAAA
>NW_006159865.1:2357238-2373097 GCF_000334495.1 Tupaia belangeri chinensis | reverse complement strand
CCGCGGTTCGTGTCCCGGACCTGGTGGCTTAAAACTCACCCCGGGCGCGTGTGCGTGCGTGCCCAAGATCCCGAGAGGAGAATGGAGGAGAAGGGACTGCGGCGTGACCATCCCCCCTGGGGGGTGATTTCTCGCTTTCTGTCTCTATGTCTCTCTCTGTCTGTCTGGCGAGCGCATGCGCCCTACAGTGAAAATCTCTCCAAAAGAAAAAAAAAAAAAGCTTTGCTAACTCTTATAAATGTGATCAGACTATTTTGATCAATTACTGGCTTTCTCCAAATGTTTGCATTTTTAAAGAATTATTCTACAAAGTCCATTGAAAAGTCATAGCATTTTTCTACAAGCTGAGCACATCATCTAGAAAGTCCGCAAGTAAAAGGATGATTGTAGTAGTATAAATTAAATACCTCTAGACCCATTTCACCTCGGGCTACTCTCCAAGCCACTGACCCAGATATTCTTCCACCAAGTTCTCCAGGTTTTGGGGTTTTG
Organism: Tupaia belangeri chinensis; assembly: GCF_000334495.1. NCBI lineage: Eukaryota > Metazoa > Chordata > Mammalia > Scandentia > Tupaiidae > Tupaia > Tupaia belangeri. Next base: position 2,372,605 of record NW_006159865.1, on the reverse strand, counting down.
GGAGATATAAATTCAACAAGCTCCACAATTATTCTCTGGAGAAGTTCTTTTCTTCTGTTCTCTGACAAAGAGAGTTGCCTCTGTAAATCAGGTTTTTAAAACATGTTAAGATGAAGGGAATGTAAAGGTCTATCTCTACGCAATAACATATACTTAAAACATATGCCTTTTAAAAGGTCTTGAAAGAAGTAACTAATTTTATTTTATACATATATTATTTAGGAAATAAAAAGGACATTGTAAAAACTTCAAACAATTTTACAAATTTTATGTTGAAAAATTGTTTAAGACCTATTTCTAATTCTCCATGACCTCTACTATCCTACAATTAAATGGAGGTAGTCACTTTTTCTGGCTCTGATGGATGAGCATGTGGTACAATGACTATCCTGCTTAGAAAAGCTGGGAAAACACACGCACACAGACACACTCTAGACATGCACCTGCTCCAATGGAATGGAAAGGTCCCAAGGTAACCAAAACTGGAGAAGCCAAGCTCCTGAGGGAAGAAACGAATTTAGGTGAAGGGAATATGCTGCATCTCTTTTCTCTTCAGGCATTTGGTAGTTACTAAGTGGCATGAGATGAGGCTGAGAAGCTAAGCACAAAATGGTATAACTAAAGTGCTAAAAAAAACGAAGAACTTTTTAGCAGAAACAGAGTTTTGGGAAGAAATCAGAATTCAGAGTCTTCCGAGGTAAGGAGCTCTTGCAAATACTGTAGGTTGGGATCTCTAAAGGGCTACACATGGTAAGCAAGAACAAATTCAAAACAGAATGAAATTTCGCCTTGAATCTAAATCGTCCACTGGATTAAAGTGATATGCCTTTATTCTGCCTGCCAGAAGAAACAGCAGTTGTTTATATTTTAAAGTTAAAACAAACAAACAGGGTTGGTCTTGTAGCTCAGTGATCAAGGGAGCTGGATCCCACATGGCCAACCACGGTTCGAGTCCCAGCCTCAGCGTGTGTGTGTCTGTGTGTGTGCCCAAACTCCTGACGGACGAGGGCCCTGACAAAGGGAAGAATGGAGGAAAAAGGATTGCAGCATGACTGCGCTCCACTCTGGGGTGCTTTCTCCCTCTCTGATTACTGCCTGTGCCACTTGGCAATAAAAAAACAAGTAAAACAAATGAAACTCCAAAAAGCCTACCCACATGTATAGCGTTAACATTTTCAGTATCAACAATGGGGTATAAAGTTAAAATTGAACTTTTCACCTTGGGCCTCCAGTTCTTCTCCTCAGAAGTCGTCACTGTTAATAAGTTCCTGTGCCTTATTTCAGGTATTTCCATACACAGATAAATGGAAGTGTATGTGTGGGTATATGTTTACATATGTACATAAGCAAGTTTATGTCATTACATTCAAGTCACAACTATTTTGATAAGACAATTCCCTTTTCATGTCATGTACTATAAGTAATGAGCGTTTTCATTCAACTTTGAGAATAAAAATGACTACTTAATCTAAAAAGCATATATTTAAATAAATCATAGACATTTTCGATGAACAAAAAGACCTTTAACATATTATACTTGCTTGTAAAATAATGCCTCTACTGTAAGAATGTCAATGGGTTAAAAAGTGATTACTCCTGATTTTATACAAAATTTCAAATACCTTCTCAAAAATGAACAGCATCACATACCTGCTTATTAAGCCCATTAATGGTTTCTCGAAGTACTTCTTCTTTAACCTTGGTTCTCCTAGAGATCACCTCTTCATGCTTACAAGAATATCGCCAAGTGACATCAACTACCTGAAACAAATTACAGGCAGTTACACAAATATTGAACATGATTACAATTGTCACTCCTATTTGCTAAATACATAGGATGTATGTAATCTTAAATGCAATGATTTAAAACATGATTTTTTGTTTAAAAATTTAAAACCTGTGAAATAAGTGAAAATATGCTTTTTATTAGTTTTCTAACAGGCACGCTTTCAAACACTGTTATAAAAAGAAAATTTTCATAAGATTAGTTTTTTAAGGTGTATCTATTAAGCTGATTCCACAATTTAACATATAGAAACTTTATCTATTTTTATTATATTAAGTTTATATTATAGAAAACTGATTTTTTTTGGGGGGGGGAGAGGTTTTCGCTATAGGATGCATGTACTCGCCAGAAAGACAGAGAGAGATGGAGAGATGGAAAGAGAGAAATCACCCCCCAGGGGGGATGGCTACACCATTATCCCTTCTCCTCCATTCTCCTCTTGGGATCTTGGGCACACATGCACACATGCCCAGCATGAGTTTAAACCACCGGGTCCGGGACTCAAACCACGGTCAACTACATGGGAGTCCAGTAACATAGTCATTATGCCAACTGCTGGTCCTGAAAACTAATTTTTTTCAAGAGAGATTTTTGCAATAGGGTGTGTACATTTGTTGGAAAGAGAGAGAAAGTGAGAAATTATGCCCCCCTGGGGGCGGGGGGAAGAATTGCCATGCTGAAATCCCTCTCCTCCATCCTTCTTTCAGGATTTTGGGCATGCATGCACATGTACACGGCCTCCAGATCCAGGACTTGAACCCTGGTCGGCCATGTGGGAGTCTAGCACCTTAACCACTATGCCACATGTTGGGCCCAGAACAACTGATTTTTGACAAAGCTACAAAGACAATTCAGTAGAAAAAGACAATGTTTCCAATGCATGGTGCTGGAACAAGTCATTAAAATAAAAAAAAAATGAACTTCAATGCACACTTTAAACCATCTACAAAAATTAATTCAAAATGAATCACAGACCTAAATGTAAAACTAAAAATATAAAACTTCCAGAAGAAAACCCAAGACAAAATCATTGTGACCTTGGGCTAGTCAAAAGTTTCTTAGATGCAACATCACAATCCATAAAAGAACAAACTGGTAAGCTAGACTTCATCAATTTCTTCTCATTCCAAAGCATGAAAGGACAGGTTATAGAAAGGGAGAAAAATCTTCTCAAAGCATGTATCTTCTGATAAAGTACTTAAATGCTCAGTATTGTTTGTCATTAGGGAAGTGCAAATAAAAACCACAATGAGACATCGCTATACCCCTAATAAAAGGGCTAAAATAAAAAAGTCAGACCATATTACATGTTAGCAAGGACACAGAGAGCTGAGGCTGTAAAAGGGAGCCATCATTTTGGAAAAGAGCTCAGCAGTTTCTTAAAAAGTTAGACGTATACCTATCATAGGATCCGGCTGCTCCACTTCTAGGCATAAACAAAGGGAAAAACAAGCATATTTCCATAAAAAGACCTGCATGCCTGAAATTTCATAGCAACTTAACTTGACATAGTAAAACACAGGAAGTGCCCAAACATCACCAATGGGTGAATGCATCAACACACTATGGTTTGCACACGATGAACACTGACTGCAGTGCTGAGTTAATGAGGGCAGACAGACGATGACACTTACTAAACGGCACATTTTAAATATAAGCCTATTGTATGTCAATTATACCCTCATAGGGATGTCAAAAGACTTATTCTTGGAAAAGATTGCTTTCGCTGATGGCCTACCTCATCTTTAGAAAATGCTATGACATAGGAAAGCTTCTTGCCCCATCCGATTTCATAAAGGAGTGGTTTGTCACACACATCTTCGCACGCATCGCAGTGCAGCCACCGCTGCTGGGAAGGAGAGTAGACTTCTGTCCAGACGTGGTCTACTCAAGTCAGAGACAAGAGGGCAAAAGGAAAAACAGTTACAGTTATAAAACCAGGATGACTTCCAGTCACTACATACAATCTCCTCAGATAAGAATCAAATAAAATCACTTGTAATTAATTCTAAAGTTTGGTTCAGAGTGAACATTTTACGGCACCCAAGATTCCAGAATACTTGCATTAATTTGTTTGTCTCAAATCCTTGAAAATGTTTTGGGGATAATCCTCTTTAAAATGCAGTCAATTTTAGGATTAATTAAGAATATTGTGTGTTGTCACTCTCAAGAAAGTAAACATATTAAAAATACAGCATCAAAAATATCAGGCTATTTGCCAATGTGAACTGTTAATCCCATTTTGGAAACTGTAGTTTCTGGAACCAGCAGTTAGTGTAATGGCTATGTCGCTGGACTCCCATGTAGTCGACTGACGTTCGAGTCCTGGACCCAGTGGCTTAAACTCATACCAGGCGCATGTGCGTGCATGCCCAAGATCCCGAGAGGAGAATGGAGGAGAAGGGATTGCGGCGTGGACATCCCCCATGCGGGGGAGTTCTTGCTTTCTGTCTCTCTGTGTCTTCCTGGAGAGTGCACGTGCCCTATAGCAAAAATCTCTCTCTCAAAAAAAAAAAAAAAAAAGAAAGAAACTGTAGTCTCATTCTTTGGCTTGTAAGGAGGTCTACCTGGATCTCTGGTTACTGATTTCCTATCTTATTGTGACAGAACAGTGGCTATTATCTGAAGCTATTAACTGATTCTAAACAATCAAGGAAAATAACAAGCAAAACTAAGAGTAAGAAAAAGAGCTTTTAACCATGTAGACAATGTACATCATTTCTAAATAAGGACAATACAGATATTTCTATTAATTTTTTTATGCTGTGATTTAAGTTAAGTAACTCAATTATAGTAATCTCTATACAAACGAAGATTGATACGGCATATGCTTGTACATGTTCTTATCCAGATATAAATTACTATAAATGCTATGGTAAATTATTAATAAAAGAATATTTTAAAATTTCTGTTTTATTTTGTTTTTCTAACTTATTATAGGGCATGTTAGAGATAGAGAGATTTTTAAGAGAGCACGCTCGCCCCTCTGGAGCAGGGGGTGGACGGCCACGCTGCAACCCCTTAACTCCATCCTCTTCTTGGAGTCTAGGCAAGTATGCACTAGCACCCAAGGTATTTTTTCAAGTCACTAGGTCCAGAACTCAAAGTGCACAGTTAGCCCTGTAAAATCCGGCTGCCTTAACCCCCATACCACTGGCTGGCCCCAATAAAAGAATCTTTAGAATGCAAAGAACCAGGTAAGTACTAGGTATATTACAAACGTCTTGTGATTCCTTCAAAAAAATCTGTGAGGTTGATATTCCTGTTATTTTCTAAAAGGCAAATGGAAGCTTAGACTGACCAGGTCAGAAAGTAACAAACAGAAAATGAAGTGCTCACACTATAACCCACATCTGTAAGTCTCACAGCCCCACTCCTCTCTCCTCACACCATGTTCTGTACCTGTGTAATCCCACACGTAGCGAGCCTCGAACCCCAGGGCTCGGCAGCACAGCGTAAAACAGTTAGCCCACTCGCCACACCGTCCACATCTTGTTTCCAAAAGTTTCTCAGGGTTATTGTATCTGGTTAAAAAAAAAAAAGACACCTTATCAAAACGAAGATCTTTAAAGACTATTACCTCTGTGTGACATAGTAATGATTAATAAAGACACCTTATCAAAACGAAGATCTTTAAAGACTATTACCTCTGTGTGACACAGTAATGATTAATTTCTTCTTTTAACATTTTTATTAAAAAGCCTAGTATATATGAAACATAGAGCTAGAATCTTTAGTGAAAAGCGATTTAAACAGTGGCACTGGCTTCAAAGTGTTTACAGCCCTAAGAATTAACACAAATCATTTTAATATATGACAGAAAGTGATAGGAATTCTACAGTAAACCAGATTTAGTGTTACGGGGAAATACATGGGGAGAACTTTCATTTAAACTGGGTTTTGAACAACAAATAACATCTCGCGGTAAGATTATCTATACAATCTGCCTAAAACATTAGCATTACTCAATCAAGTGCTATAATTAGCTTGTATTTAAAAGGTAAACAAATTTAACAAACTACTCAATAAAGACTTTAGGTTAATTCGATTTTATTTAAAATGCTGTTATTCTTTCTAATGATAATTTGAACTAAAATGGAATTCTGATGTATTTAAAGTTGCTTGCTAAATTTTTTTAGAGAGATTTTTGCTATAGGGCGCGTGTGTTCACCAGAGAACAGTGAGAGACAGAGAGACAGAAAGTGAGAAATCACTCCCCAGAGGGGATGGCCACACCACAATCCCTTCTCCTCCATTCTCCTCTTGGAATTTAGGGAATGCACACACAGGAGACTAGTGGTGAATTTTTGCCACAGTAGTTGAACCGCAGTCAACTACGTGGGAGTCCAGCAATATAACCACTATGCCATCTGCTGGTCATGGTACTTGCTAAATTTAAAGTTGTTTTGTGGAAGATGTTTGTGACATTTTTTTAAAAGGTTACTCCAATTATAAAATTATCATAAACTGGAGAACAGCAAATTTTGCATATTGTGTTGAGAAGGATTTTAAGCTGATACAGCTAAGCAGAAAAGGTGCCCCATCTGAGCAGAGATGTCAGATAAGAACTTAGGAGTGAAAGGAAACAGTGGCATGAATGAACTGGTTCTGCAATGAAAGACAATTCTGTTAAGCAGGTACTCTTGCTTAAATGGAATTAATGGAATCGAGAACTCAGGCAATAATTGAAAAGGCTGTAAATATACACTGAGTAATAACAGTAGAATTACAGTGTCCTATGCCTCCATCTTCTTCTATTGCATATACACTACTGGTACCAAGTCAGAAGACCAGATTAGCTTCTAATTAATAGTGTTCATCATCCCTCATCTACACAGAGAACAGCTATCGGTAAAACAAGCACATGATTAGAAAGGAAAAGAATAACACTTTGCATAAATGTCTATGTTAGAGCCAGTTTTATATTAGTTAAAAGAACCAGATCCCTTGGGGCCAGCAGTGGGTGTGGTGGTTAAGGCGCTGGACTCCCACATGGCTGACCATGGTCTGAGTTCCGGATCTGGTGTCTTGCTTTCTCACTTTAGGGACCAGCAGTTGGTGTAATGGTTATGTCGCTAGACTCTCATGTAGTGGACCACGGTTCAAGTCCTGGACCCAGTGGCTTATACTCACTCACACCAGGCACATGTTCGGGTGTGCCCAAGATCCCAAGAGGAGAATGGAGGAGAAGGGACTGTGGCATGGCCATCACCCCGGGGAGTGATTTCTTGCTTTCTATCTCTCTGTCTCCCTTTGTCATTTATACACACGCCCTATAGCAAAAACCTCTCCAAAAAAAAAAAGCAAAAGAACCAGATTACCAGATTCCACATGGCCAACCTGAGTTTGAATCCTGCCCCCAGCAGTTGGGCACATGTACATGTGTGCCCCCTATTCTGACAAGATGGGATGAAGGACGGGAAGGGACTATGCCATTGCCATTGGAGGTGCTTGCTCCCTCTCTCTCTGGTGAGCATATATGCCCTCTGGCCATTAAACATATATATACATTTATGTTAGCCTGTGCCACTCTACACTGCGTTAATAGTGTACATCCAACTACCTATGGAAAAGATCATATGAGAAGGATTTAATTATATACATATATCTTTGCAAAGTATGTGTGCAAATGTATGCCAAATGAAAAATAACTTACACTAATCATAGATAATTACTGAGTATTGGATTCTGCTCTCCCTAAATCCTATATATCATAGGGCTCACTCTAAATTGGGGATAGATCTGAGTCCCTAATCCCCCCAATTACATATTTTGAAAATGTGGTATCTTTTTTCACCCTATAATACAAAGTTAATACTGCCAATTAATAAAATCTGACCAGAGGCTTAAAAATTTTTTAAATGGAAACAGTTAATTGAAAAATCTTAATTCTCTTAGTTTTAAAATCCAGAGATAGGAGGGAAAGTTAACTTGGGTGGGAGAAGCACTTAATTAAAAAAAAAAAGTGTGGCTTTAAAAAGAAAATAATATAGGGAACCAGCAGTTAGCGTAATGGGTATGTCGCTGGACTCCCACGTAGTTGACCGCGGTTCGTGTCCTGGACCCGGTGGCTTAAAACGCCGGGCGCGTGTGTGTCCGTGCCCAGGATCCCGAGAGGAGAATGGAGGAGAAGGGATTGCGGCGTGACCATCCCCCCTGGGGGGTGATGGGTGATTTCTCACTTTCTGTCTCTCTGTCTCTCTCTGTCTGTCTGGCAAGCGCACACACCCTATAGCAGAAACCTTTCAAAAAAAATAATATAATCACACTATACTATACTTTTAATCTTCTATATTTTCATCTGATGACTATTCTGGGTGTAGCATTGTATTTACTAACACAATGATCACCACTATTGTTATTAATCGGTCATCAGGAAAATCATGATGCATTTTTACACAGAAAAAAAGAATACATCATGACTTTCCTGACAACCTAATAGTATTATTATGTGTTATCTGCATCATTATTATTAGTTATCAGAATGTTAAAAATCATGTATTTAAAGAATACAAGATTTACAGCATTAATCATGCTATGACAACACTCAAGTTATATTTTAGAGTCAACAAACTTTCTATAAAAGTACAGAGAGTAAATACTTGGACCGTGTGGGTCTCATGGTATTTCTCAGCAGTATTCAGCTCTGCTATTACAGAATGAAAACAGTAACAGATTGTAAGTAAACTAATCGGTACTGCAGTATTCTAATAAAACTTCATTTACAAAAACTAAGATATGGGCTAGATCAGTCTGCTAGTCATAATCTCTCAACCTCTATTCTAGAGGAATCTATTTCTGTTATTTAAAATAAAGATTAAAAAGTTCTTTTTATAGAAATTCACTTCTAACCACTCCACTAAGAGACTACACTGGTTTTATTATCCAAGCACCCACCTTGGAAATCGATTACTGAACTGGCACGCATCGCAGTAATGGTCTTCGACCTTCTTTGCACCCCACTTCAGCTCGTCATCGCTGGGCAATAATGAGTTCTCTCTAGATCTAGTCTGTCCACCACATTTGCTGCACAAAACGTTGTTTACCCAGTGAAAAAATTCTTCCTTAAACCAGTGCAAAAGCTCCAGCAAGAGAAAATCCTCATTACTTACTTTAGTACCTGAGAAGTTAAAAGAGAATCAAGTAAGGTTTGAAAGAGAAAATCTAAAAATGTCCACTCATAATTTATTCTCAAATATCAGGCTGGAATATAGTCATGAGTTGTTTAACAACTGAGATACTTTCTGGAAAATGCATAGAGAGGCGATGTGTCACTGTGTGAACATCACAGAGTGCGCTTACACAAGCCCAGATGGGAGGTGTAGCCTGCTATACCCTAGCTACATGATACAGCCTATTATAATCTTTTTTAAAAATAATCATTTTATTTAACTTTATTATTTTAATATTTCCAGATACACACACACGCACGCACGCATGCACACGAGAGAGAGAGAAGTGAGAAAGCAAGCCTCTGGGTCCAGGACTTGAACCACGGTCGGCCATGTGGGAGTCTAGCATCCTTAACCACAATGCCACCTGCTGGCCCCAGCCTGTAAATATCTTACTGGACCATCATCATGTATGCAGTCCATCACTGGCCGTAATGCTATTATATGGTGTATAACTGTATATGAAAATATAAAATGACATAAAAAGTTTTCTAAAAGAAGATGCCACAAATAACTGTCAGTGTATTGTGAACAAGGCTAAAATATTGGGTTGTTGGAAAAGTAACGATGCATTTTTACATAGAAAAACATAAAAAACATTAAGTCATGACTTTTCTGACCACCAACTACAATAACGTGCGTGATTACACATTTATCATTTTACATCCTCTACCGGACATTAATTATGCATTAACAAGTGAGCTGTACAGAATGACCTCTTGAACTTAGTCAGTTTGGAACTGATCTTGAAGTACAAGGGAGCTATGAAAATAAGTCTGGTTTTGAACCTTTTTTAAAAACTTTATTTATTTATTTATATTTGACCAGAGAGGGACAGAGAGAGAGAAAGGGAAAGTGAGAAAGCAAGTCACCAGGTCCAGGAACTGAGCTGTAGTCAGCCATGTGGGAGTCCAGCACCCTTAACCACTGTGCCACCTGCCGGCCCCTGGTTTTTCTATTTTTTGAAGAGATTTTCACTATAGGTCACGTGCACTAGCCAGACAGAGAGAGAGAGACATAGAGACAGAAAGTGAGAAATCACCCCCCCGGGGGGATAGTCACGCTGCAATCCCTTCTCCTCCACTCTCCTCTTGGGATCTTGGGCATGCACGCACACGCGCCCGGTGTGAGTTTTAAGCCACCGGGTCCGGGACGTGAACCGCGGTCGACTACGTGGGAGTTCAGCGACATAGCCATTACACTAACTGCTGGTTCCCCCGGCCCCTGGTTTTGAACATTTTTAAATGGCTATATGAAATTGTTACAGGGGTGGACATAAAATAATGACGAAAACCAAAGTCAAAAATCACAGAACTCTAGACACTTTTAAAAGCATCCAATTAGCTTTTCTATCAGTGCTTCAACTATACAGTATAATCCATCCAGGATACTCATCCCAAAACACATTAAAAACACAACCATGTCTGTAGTGTATATTATGACCCTAGCAAGTAAGCACCGAAAATATACCCAACTTCACCAAATAAAAAGGTATCTCTTGACCATATTCAAGACCGAGGTATCTCTGGAAAGAAGAGGAGAGACATGGGAGAGAGAGAATCAGGAGACATACATACGGGCTCTCAACTCTACTTTTAATAATCTATTATTAAAAAACAATAAAATATGTATAAAAAACATACGGTATCATCTTAAGATCTAATAAAGTTTGATGATGGTCATAGGTGTTTGATTTTTTTTAAATTTACTTATTTCTTTCATCAGAGGGCTAGAGAGACAGAGAGTGCCCCCAAGAGAGTCTTGATGCCATGATCCACCACAGCATCAACCAGCCCTAGATCATGCGTGTACTCAGGGAGGTCTCGGATGTGAACCCAGAGCCTTTTCATGTGGGTCGGCCTTGCGGAGTGTCACATTTTACCTCTGTGTCACCATCTGGTCCCAGATGTGTGTCATATCACACTCTATTCTTGTATTTATGTTGGGTGTATTCCAAAATTTAAAAAGCTACAGAAGTACACCATAGAGAATATAAAAAGGCCAGAAATACGTAATTTTCCTGGATGTGAAAACTCAATATTTTTAAAGTTGTTAATTTTCCACTAATTAGCCTCTAATCTAGTGCAACCCCAATTAAAATTTAAATTAATTTTTCACAAAATCTGACAAATTACAAAATTCCTGTGAAAGAGGAGATAAACAAGAGTCGATACAACTCTGGGTAAGAACCATCATGTAAATGTGCATGCAGCTTATCAAACCATATTATAAAATTCTAATAAGTAAGATATTGTGATATTGGTAAAAATAAACAGAGACCAATGAAACAAAAGAAAGTCCTGAAAGACAAGTTTGTAACTGAAATATACAGCAGTTAATGAAGTTAGCAATTCAAAGCAATTCTAAGAGGATGGACTGTTCCACAAATGATATTGAAACAAGTAGCTATCTAAATATCAGATCCCTCTTGTACTTAATTCATAGAATTAAAAAAAAAATCTATCTACTGAAGAAATTCTATAAAAGCAGCAATAAGTTTACAGGAGAATAGGAATATGATTTTGGGCTAGAGAAGACATTAAAACACGAATTATACAATTAATAATGAAAATAATTAAATTTTCTTATGTTAAAATTTTAAACTTTTGAGACCAGCAGGTGGTGTAATGGTTACGTTGTTGGACTCCCACGTGGCAGTCCATGGTTCAAGTCCCAGATGCAGAGGCTTGAAACTCACTTTACGTGCAAGCGCATGTGTGCACGCATGCATGCGTGTGCATGCCCAGAATCCAGAAAGAAGAATGGAGGAGAAGGGACTGTGGCACAGCTGTCTCCCTTGGGGGGTGATTTCTCACTTTCTGCCTCTGTTTCTCCAGTGAGTGCACACACCCTAAAAAAAAATTTAAACTTTTAAATTTCAAAAGACACAGTAAATGAATTAACAAAGAACACTGGGAGGAAACATTGCAATCAGCTAACAAGGAAAAGATATATATGTAGAATAGATTAAGAATTTCTAGAGACCAGCAGGTGGTGTGGCGGTTAAGGCACTGCGCTCCTACATGGTTAACCACAGTTTGAGTCCCAGACCTGGTAGCTTGCTTTCTCACTTTCTCTCCCTCTCTCTCCCTCTTTCTCTCTCTCTGGCGAGAGCATGTGCCCTAGAGCAAATTTTAAAAATAATAATAAATATAATTAAATAAATAATTCTTTAAAATGTTTTTCTATGAATTAGTAAGAATATTAACATACCCTTTAGTACATTAATAAAATCCATATAAAACTTTGGTAATTCCATTAACTTTGAACAAATACTCCTAGAGACTTCTGGATTAAGTGGAAAGTGAACTCCACTGCAATATAGCAATTTCACATACCCTTGAATCTTCTGGTTATCTGTCCCAGAAAAATTTTTGTTCATGTATATCAGGAGACATGCTTTGTATTATTTTTAAAATGTTATTCATTGCTATTATCTTTTAATTTGACTAGAGAGAAACAAAGAGAGAGAGAGAGAGTAAAAGAGAAAGTGAGAAAGCAAGCCACCAGGTCTGGGTCTGGAACCATTACAGGCCATGTGGGAGTCCAGGGCCCCAACCACCACACCACCTGCTGGCCCCAGGAGACATGCTTTGTAAAAATATTCACTGCAAGGGCTGGCAGGTGGCATGGTCATTGAAAGTGCTGGATTCCCACATGGCCAACCATGTTCAAGTCCTAGACCTGGCAGCCTGCTTTCTCGCTTTCCCTTTCTCTCTCTCTCGGTCTCTGTCTGGTCAAATTAAAAAATAGTAACAACAAACATACATACATAAATAAATAAATAAATAAATAATTTTAAAAAATTCACTGTGGTAGCATTTAATATAGAAAAATGATAAATAACCTCAATGTCCATCAACGGAGATCTCAATATTTAATAAGATATGTGTTCTATAGAACACTGGAGAGTTAGCAAGATTTCTATGATACATTTATAAATTAAAAAACACCAAGGAATTGAATATATATGGGATGATAAAGTCTTTGTACATCCCACACAACTTTTCTTCTTTTTTCTGGGCATAAAGTTGAGGATCTCACTACGGTACAGTCCACATGAGCGTAACTTTTAAACAAGTTCAACAAGGTTCAAACCTTTATATGTGTCCAGAAATTTATCCATCTCATCCAGGTTTTGTTTGTTGGCGTACAGTTGCAGATGGGGTTCTCTTATGATCTTTTGTCTTTGTTACGTCTATTGTAATACTGCCTCTTTCATTGCTAATTTAATTTATCCGGTTCCTTTCTCTGTTCTTGATAAGTCTAGCTAACGGTGTGTCAATCTTGCTTATCCTCTCAAAGAACCAGCTTTTGGCTTCATTTATGTTATGTATAGTTTTCTTATTCTCCATTTCATTGATTTGTGCCCAAATCTTTATTATTTATTTTCTCCTGTTATTTTTTTGTTGTTGTGTTTCCAGTTCTGTGAGGTGCATTTTTAGGTTGTCTATTTGCCACCGTTCCATTTTTTTTTCGTGAGCACTAATTGCTATGAACATCCCTCTTATGACTGCTTTTACTGTGCCCACAGGTTATGAAAACACCTGTGCTCATTACCATTGGTTTCAATTGATCCTACTCTTAATTTCTCTACTGCTTGTGAAGTCATTTAGGAGTAGGTTGTTTAGTTTCCATGTGTTTGTATATTTTTGAAGGTTCTTCTTCGGTTAATTGCAAGTTTAATTCCATTGTGGTTGGAGAAGATGCTGCATAGACCTTTGAATTTGTAAAGGCTTGTTTTGGGCCTATCACGTGTTTGATCTTCAAAGATGTTCCATGGAGGGGTGACAAAAATGTGTATTTTGTGGTTGTTGGGTGAAAAGTTTTATAGATGTCTTTCAAGTCCATTTTGACTTATGCTATCCTTTAGATCCTGTATCTCTTTGGTTATTTTTTCCTAGATGATCTTTGCAGAAAAGACAGAGTGGTGCTGAGATTCCCAATGCTCCTGTGTTGCAGTCTCTCTCTCCCTTTAGATTTAGCAATCTTTCTTTTACGTATTTGGGTACTCTCATGTTGGGTGCATAGGCATCTGTACATGTCAGATCTTCTTGGTGGATTAGCCCTGTTAGTACCACGTAGTGTCCTTCTTTGCCTCTTCTTATCACTTTTGTTTTAAGGTCTATTTTGTCTGATATCAGTACTGCAATTCCAGTCTTTTTTTATTTCCATTTGCATGGAATATCTTTTTCTAGTCTTTTACTTTCAGTCTAGGTATGTTTCTATCAGCAAGGTGTGTTTCTTGCAAGTAGCATATAGAGGGCTCCTGGTTTTTTTTTTTTTTTTTCAATTCATTCAGTCAGTCTGTATCTTTTAAGTGGAGAATTTTTTTTTTTTTAAATAGACCATAGTTAAATTTATTTTTAACACCCATCATGCCATGAATTCATAGGGAAAAGGTTTTAGAAGCTCAGGCTCCGTTCCATTGGTTCTCACAAAATGTGCTTCTCTGGGTGGAGCAGGCTGGTGCTCCAGTTGAACTCAGATCCCTTTCTCTTTGTCCTCCTTCTTTTTCTGGTCATTTTCCTTCACACATTTTAGGAAGCTCACTCTGCTCTTAGAATGCTTAATAAGCTCAATACCCACATTGATTTTCTTGGCAAGAATTTTGCCCTTAACTTGTTTGTTTACAACATTGCCAACAGAAAATTACAGGATCTATTTGGAGAACAGTAAATAATATAGTTTTGACTGTGTGTAGGGGTCGTGCGTGTGTAAAGCATTAGTGAGAGACTAGGTAGGCTAAGATAAAATTTTAGTTGATACTGAACTTCAGGCAGAGGAGTGTATACTGAATTTGTTTTTATTTTTTCCAAAAAGAATTAGAGATAAAAATGAAACAAAAGATACTTCTTGTCTTAAAAGGAGAATTATTTATTGTCCTCCAAATAGATCCTATAATTTTCTGCCTCTATTCATGTTGTTCACCACACTTGGGAGATAACCTCTGATCCCTGCCTTGCCTTAGCATGGCCTTTGACATCTCAGGTTGTAAATCCACTTATCTTCCTGGCCTTTTAAAACCTGATCTTTGGGTGACTCTGTGGCCTGGAGTGAAGGAAGCCAGCGTCCTTGGTGGCTGACCCTATGATTTGAGTCCTGGACCGATGGTTTGTGAAACTGCCACATGTGTGTACCTGAGTGCCCCAAATCCTGACAGGGTGGAGAAGTGGAGGCAAAGGAATTGTGACTTGACTATTTCATGGAGGGTGCTTTTTCCTTCTCCTTCTCCCTCTCTGTCTCTCTCTGGTGAGCACAAACACCAAATGGCAAAATTAAAGAGAGAGACAGGGAGAGGGAGAGAGAGAACCCGATTTTAAAAGTCATATTCCGCAAAAATAAAAATGCATACTCTGCTATAAGGAGTTACAGATTTATTTACTCATTTGATCTTTTCACTATTTAC
>NW_006159865.1:2351749-2357219 GCF_000334495.1 Tupaia belangeri chinensis | reverse complement strand
CCAAATTTAAAAAAAAAAAAAAAATAGACGAAAGAAACCAAGCTCTACCTTTATAGTTAACAGGAAAAAAAATGCTGGGGCGATGTCAGCAGCCACTGTCAGGAAATGCTATGAGAAGTGGCTTCGAAATCTTAGTTAATGGACGTGGGGGATTTTAGTACACCTGACAAAGACATCCCTAATGTGAGGACAGATGGCAAGTGAGTCAGCATGAATCAGGGTAACCACATGATTCACCTACTGATGCTCCTTTGGAGGATTCCTGCTCCTTGAGTAAGTGATCTGCAGAGGAAGCCAGTTCGAATCTTGGCCCGAGCAGCTTGAGCAGCACGATGGGTGTGTGTGTCTGTGTGCTCCAGCTCCCAACAGGAGAGAGAATGGCAGAGATGGGACTGTGGCACGACTGTACCCCACCGGAGATGCTTTCTTTCCTTCCCCTTCCCTCTCTCTCTCTCTCTCTCTCTCTCTGGTGAAGGCATCTGCCCTCTGGAAAAGTCAAACAAAACAGAACAAAAACTCCAAACCTATCTTTCTGTCTTTCTCGTAAGGGAAAAAAGGAGAAATCAGAACCTTTGTGCACTGTGGGTGTAAGATGGTTAGTGGCTGTATAAACAGCATGACTGTTTCTCCAAAAAATTAAAAATAGGATTATCACATGATCTAACAATCACACACTCACACACACACACACACACACGGAAACTAGGGTCTCACACAGAAGCTGGTACACCCATAGCCCCAGCACCATGATTCACAATAACTAAAAGCTGGAAGCAGCCCGAGGGTCCACTAACAGAAGAACAGGTGAACAAAATGTGGTGCACAGACTCAATGAAGTGTTCAGTCAGGAAATCCCTCGCGTGTAACGTTCAGGACACGTTGCTAAGTGGAATAAGCCAATCACAGGAGACCAATCTATGTAACTCCGCTTATCTGAGATATTTAAGAGTAATCAAAGTCAGGGAGCGGAAAGCAGAAAGGTGGTTGATAGAGGCTGGGGTGAGGATAGAATGAGGAGTTACTGAATTATTATTATACTTCTTAAAAATCCAAAGAGGGATAGGCTAAATATTTATCATGTATATAGCAAAAGGCACTATTTACTCTATTATTTCTATATATTTAGTACTAAACAATTGTATAAAGCTACTACCTTTATCCAATTTTCTGGCTCTAGATAACTTTTCTTGTGATTTCCTTTTTAGTTCTTGGACTGGAATACAAGCCAATGCTTTCTCCTGGAGAGCAAGATTTTCATAGACCAGCACATGCTGAATGTTGGACTGAAGAATGTTTAGAATGGTTGAGTCAGCAGTAACCTAATAGAGGAAAAAGATACTAAAATTAGCTTGTCACTATATGCTATAAATATAAAAATAACACATAATAAAACACTGTGGCTCTGTGATTTCATAAATGGGAACGTATGGATTCATAAAATATAGCTATTATACCCCAAATCCTTATAATGGTAGGATTAGAAGAAAGCCACTTCTGCGTCAGAGTCTAAGAAATAAGCACGTATTTCCTCTGTGTATACCATTAGGGATATATTTAAATGGGAACATGCTGCATTTTCAACAAGAGCTTGGATCAGAATAGGGCTCAAGCAATGCACCTGACAACCAGCCACTGTCAGGAAATGCTATGAGAAGTGGCTTCGAAATCTTAGTTAATGGACGTGGGGGATTTTAGTACACCTGACAAAGACATCCCTAATGTGAGGACAGATGGCAAGTGAGTCAGCATGAATCAGGGTAACCACATGATTCACCTACTGATGCTCCTTTGGAGGATTCCTGCTCCTTGAGTAAGTGATCTGCAGAGGAAGCCAGTTCGAATCTTGGCCCGAGCAGCTTGAGCAGCACGATGGGTGTGTGTGTCTGTGTGCTCCAGCTCCCAACAGGAGAGAGAATGGCAGAGATGGGACTGTGGCACGACTGTACCCCACCGGAGATGCTTTCTTTCATTCCCCTTCCCTCTCTCTCTCTCTCTCTCTCTCTCTGGTGAAGGCATCTGCCCTCTGGAAAAGTCAAACAAAACAGAACAAAAACTCCAAACCTATCTTTCTGTCTTTCTCGTAAGGGAAAAAAGGAGAAATCAGAACCTTTGTGCACTGTGGGTGTAAGATGGTTAGTGGCTGTATAAACAGCATGACTGTTTCTCCAAAAAATTAAAAATAGGATTATCACATGATCTAACAATCACACACTCACACACACACACACACACACGGAAACTAGGGTCTCACACAGAAGCTGGTACACCCATAGCCCCAGCACCATGATTCACAATACAATAACTAAAAGCTGGAAGCGAGGGTCCACTAACAGAAGAACAGGTGAACAAAATGTGGTGCACAGACTCAATGAAGTGTTCAGTCAGGAAATCCCTCGCGTGTAACGTTCAGGACACGTTGCTAAGTGGAATAAGCCAATCACAGGAGACCAATCTATGTAACTCCGCTTATCTGAGATATTTAAGAGTAATCAAAGTCAGGGAGCGGAAAGCAGAAAGGTGGTTGATAGAGGCTGGGGTGAGGATAGAATGAGGAGTTACTGAATTATTATTATACTTCTTAAAAATCCAAAGAGGGATAGGCTAAATATTTATCATGTATATAGCAAAAGGCACTATTTACTCTATTATTTCTATATATTTAGTACTAAACAATTGTATAAAGCTACTACCTTTATCCAATTTTCTGGCTCTAGATAACTTTTCTTGTGATTTCCTTTTTAGTTCTTGGACTGGAATACAAGCCAATGCTTTCTCCTGGAGAGCAAGATTTTCATAGACCAGCACATGCTGAATGTTGGACTGAAGAATGTTTAGAATGGTTGAGTCAGCAGTAACCTAATAGAGGAAAAAGATACTAAAATTAGCTTGTCACTATATGCTATAAATATAAAAATAACACATAATAAAACACTGTGGCTCTGTGATTTCATAAATGGGAACGTATGGATTCATAAAATATAGCTATTATACCCCAAATCCTTATAATGGTAGGATTAGAAGAAAGCCACTTCTGCGTCAGAGTCTAAGAAATAAGCACGTATTTCCTCTGTGTATACCATTAGGGATATATTTAAATGGGAACATGCTGCATTTTCAACAAGAGCTTGGATCAGAATAGGGCTCAAGCAATGCACCTGACAACCCCTTCCACTTCCAATCTCTGTAATGTACATCATTAGCAGAGGTGTGCTTTTAAGGGATCAGAAGTTTCAAAACGTTCCTAAAAGAGAAAAGACAGATATGAATGGAATACAGAATGAAGCTACAGCAATATGCCATTCAGAGAAGGTGGTGATGAGAAAAAGAATTTCCAAAATAATCTCAAGAGCCACAGGTTCCACAGAAGAGCAAAGGAACTGTGAGTGAGAACTGAGAGTGAGCATTAGGGAAACTGGCTGGGCTCTAGAGAAGGAACAGCTGGTCATTTTGGTATCTCCCTTTCTCCTAACAGAGAAGTCTGCCTCTGAGCAGGGAGGGTGCACACTTAGAGTCACACACGAAAGGAGAACCCAGTCCAGGAAAGGTGCTTCTGGAATATCCCACCATGGCATGTATCCTGGCCCTCCGTGCAGTTACTAAGAGCAAATGCAGACAGGCTGGCAGGAACTGTCAAGTGCTCTGCAACTACACCAACCCATACTGCTGAAGAGAGACATGAGAGTCAATATCAGAAGGACGAATCCTACCCATGGCAACAGTAGTAACTACAGAAAAAAACTTCAGAGACTTGAGAATACACTATATTCAGAGAATGATTCAACTATGGTTCTTGGGGGGAAAAAACATACTGATTAAAAAGAGGAGGCTCAGATGGTATCAGACAGTAGAATAAACATAACTGAAGGTGGCATGGTAGTTAAGGCACTGCATCCCACATGGCCAGCTGTGTGGTTCGAGTCCTGGACCTGGTGGCTTAAAAAAAAAAATCACACTGGCTACTTATGCCCAAAATTCCAAGAGGAGACTGGAAAGGGTATTGAGCCATGACCCTTCATTATCTATTGATATAATTTAGGTAGTATATTGTCATAGTAGTGCATGTATATTATTTATAAAGAAATAAACAAAAACATTTCAGTATAAGCTCTGATAGGGCATGTAGTTAATGCGTGGAGTCCTGCGATGCAGGTATACAAGAAGTAATGATGGAATGATGAGTACGGGAAGAGAATGTAGACACAGACACGCAAACCCAGAGACAGCTGTATGCTGGCTTGTTTCTAAGGGGGGAGAGCTTACAGAACAGGTGATACCAAAGTTGACATATAAAAAGAAAAAAAATGAAATGTCCCCATTTTCATTTGAAAGGATTCTTATAAAAAATGAGGTAATTACAATCCTATCTTCCTCTTCAATGCAGATTTTTCACTTACTGAGATGGTAAGACCTCATGTACGGTATTTTTATTTTCAATTTAATTATTTTCAATCAGGAAATTACCTCACTCATTGTGGCCTTAACGGCACTCGAATGATCTTGAACAATAAGTGGTGGGGGTTTTGGCCTTGTTTCTCTACATATTCACTGGCACAACTCCAAAAACACGGAGTCTGAAAATAGAAGGTTGCTGATTGCATCGCGATTACAGCTGCTGGGTAACCATGCCATAATGCCACATAGCGCAGCAGTTAATTGCCTGACAGTAAAAGTTATTTGGAGTACAAATGGAAGTTTAAAATGTGAAATCTGTCTGTCATCAAGGAGGCTTTTTCCTCCACTAATCATTCTCCCAACTATTTTGGTCTCTGATGTGAGGTATAGTTAAGGTTCTTCATAAGGAGAAAAGTACAATGTGTATGATTATCTCAAACTATGGAGTCCAGCTGTATTAGCAAATTCACTTATTCGGTAAAGGATCAAGTCCTCCCAACCCCATCAGCCTCTTTCTACCTTTAGGCAATTCCTTACTTTTACGATCTACTTTTTTTTTTTCCCCCAAGGTTTTTGCTGTTAGGGTGTGTGAGCCCCATCAGCCTCTTTCTACCTTTAGGCAATTCTTTACTTTTACGATCTACTTTTTTTTTTTTTTCCCCAAGGTTTTTGCTATTAGGGTGTGTGTGTTTGCTGGAGAGGAGACTCAGAGACGATGAGAGGGAAAGTGAGAAATCACACCTCAGAGGGCATGGTCAACCACAGTTTCTTCTCCTCCGTTTTCCTCCTGAGATTTAGGACATACATGCACTTCACATGATTTTCAAGTTGCCAGTTCAAGGACTTGAATCGTAGTCAGTCATGTGGAAGTCCAGTACCTCAACCACTTTGCCATTTTTGTCTTCTGTGAAATTTTGTTCCCAAGAAAGGATTATTATTATTATTATTTTAACATATTGAGTTGGTCTAGTATATTCTTGATAATCAAAATAGAGCTTTGGAGGACCAGCAGTTAGCGTAATAGCTATGTTGCTGGGTTCCCATATAGTCAACTGTGGTTCGAGTTCCAGACCTGGTG
>NW_006159865.1:2333238-2351707 GCF_000334495.1 Tupaia belangeri chinensis | reverse complement strand
GTGCGTGCCCAATATCCCAAGAGGAGAATGGAGGAGAAGGGATTATAGCGTGGCAATCCCCTGGGTGGAGTGGGGGAGTGATTTCTCGCTTTCTGTCTTTCTATCTCTCTCTGTCTTTCTGGCGAGCACATGTGCCCAATAAGAAAAAAACTCTCAAAAAAAGGAAAAAAAATAGAGCTTTGGAACTCTGAACTGGTAAATATTGCTGATGTGTGAAAGAGCATGATGCATACTATCCTGAATGGTCCCAGAATTGGATGTTACGTGTACAAACAGGACCTAGAAGGACACACCCCACTGTAAGCTGTTTGTGACTGCAGATGACTTTGGTCTTTGCTTCTTGTGTTTTTCCATTTCCTATAATGCATATATTAACTTTGAAAAGATAAAGGTTATTTTTAAAACCTGATAAAAAAGACAGTAAGCTGTTGGTGAGGGTACAGAAAAATTGGAACCTTCCTATTGCTGGTGAAAATACAAAAGCATATAGAAACTCTGGAAAAGAGTCTAACGAGTTCTTAAAATATTAAATATAAATTTACCACATAATCCAGTGGTCTACTCCTAGGAATCTAGGAAAATGAAAATATATGTTCACATGAAGACTCGCATGTGAATGTTCATGGCAGCATTATTCATAACAGGCAAACATGGAAACAACCCACATGACTATCAAGTCATAAACAAATTGTAGTACATCTTCACAGTGGAATACTATTTAGCAGTAAAAAAGAAACAAAATACTGATACAGCCCACAGTATGAACTTGGAAAACATTATACAAAGTCAAAGACACCAAAAGGAAGAGCCAATACTGTATAATGCTATTTACTTAAAATACCCAGGAAAGGCAGCAAAATAGCTTTCTAACAACCACTGCTTATTGAGTACCAATAGATCCCAGCAGTTTATATAATTTTTTCTTTTTTGGAGAGGTTTTTGCTACAGGGTGCGTGCACTTGCCAGAAAGACAGAGACAGAGAGATAGAAAGTGAGAAATCACCCCCTGGGGGGATGGTCATGGCGCAATCCCTTCTCCTCCATTCTCCTCTCGGGATCTTGGGCATGCACACACACATGCCCGGCGTGAGTTTAAGCCGCCGGGTCCGGGGCTCAAACTGCAGTTGACTACATGGGAGTAGAGCGACATAGCCATTACGCTAACTGCTGGTCCCTAAAATTTCATTTCTGATACCTTCCAGAAAGAACTACAGGCAGTCCTCACTTAAGGATGACCAAGTTCTGTTCCTTGGACTAAGTCATTAAGAGAATTGGTCAATAAGCAAGGAGTTTAAAGGCAGGTGTCCTGTGGTGTGTCACGGTGCCATAGGGAACGTATTTTTCAATACACATTACACGAGATCACACTAGAATAATGTAATTCTATCCATACAAAAAGCATACAGTAGATGAGTGGCAGAAAGCAAGAAAACACACTGCAGCACAGTGTTATAAATCAGGTGCAATCATTTTTATTCTGAATAATGGAAAGGTCTAAACGAAAATCCAACTTAATAACTTTGTTTTGATTTACATCTCTTACGTATTATAAAACATAATAAGTACGATCAGCAAGAATTATAAAAATGATGTACCAAAAGTCAAAGTTCATTCATAAAGAAGGACATTCAAATTAATATTTTAGTCACCATCCTTCAAAGTGTGGTAGTGTCCTGAGGTCATCCTTGTCATGACTAGAGTTATCATTCGGAGGTGTGGATGGCGGGGGTAAGGAAGATGACAGTGACAAAGTAGAAGTACTTCTAGGGGGAGGGGTTGTGGCTGTACTTTCTGAGAAGAATTTTGTTTTTATGGTCTGTTCTGTAAGATTCTTTTATTATTCATAAATTTCATGATAGCATCATGCAAGTTCATTCATTGACCAGTCTACTTTCATGAACAATTCATTATTCGAATTCCTGTCTTCTGGTTCTAACACAGCCACATTCACCTTTAAGAACCCATCAGTGGAGACCAGCAGTTGGCATCATGGCTATGTCACTGGACTCCCATGTAGTCGACCACAGTTCGAGTCCCGGACCCAGTGGCTTAAACTCACTCTGGGCACATATGTGTGTGTGCCCAAGATCCCAAGAGGAGAATAGAGGAGAAGGGATTGTGGCATGGCCATCCCCCCTGGGGGGGTGATTTCTTGCTTTCTGTCTCTCTGGTGAGCACAACACCCTATAGCAAAAACTTCTCCAAAAAAAAAAAAATAATAAATAAATAAAAGAAAGAAGCCACCAGTTAATACCTTTACAGTGGACTGCCCTTGTACTTCTTCCACTCTCTCCTCTTCTTTCTCTTCTTCTTCTAAGTGCTCTGTGCTCCCAACTCTGGAGAATGTTTATTGAGTTGCTCTACCTCGACATTTCCTCCCAACGCCAATGGGACCCTGTCCTTAAAAGCCTTGAAACTGGGCATTGTTTCAGCTTCTTGTCTGTGTAGGACTTTTCTCAGATTTTTTTTTTCCCAAAGAAAGCCCAGTTTCATTTACATGAAGATCTGTTAGGGACAGTAGCTGCCTTTCTCGATAATCTTATTGAAGGGGTGAACACATTTCCCCTGCTTCGACAGTGGCCCTTGCTGCCTCACCACTGGTACTCCAGCACTGTCGGCCGGATCTGACGGAGCCGCTGGAAGCATCTGTAGCTTGCCACTCACGTTCCCATTGATTCCTCCCCTTTGTGTGTCTTCAACGTTTTGAAGATAGTGAGTGCCTTGGTTTGACTTTGTGAAAGGCTCACTGACATTCTTTTTCGTATCTGGTTGTCAAACCGAATTGCCAGTAATTTTTCCATTTCGTGGATGAGGCCTTTCTGATGCCTAATTATTAGGGTTTAAATCCTACTGATGATTTTTCTGCCTCTTTAACTCTATCTTTCAAGAGAGTAAAAAATAGTTGAATGTGCCAACTCCAAATCATGTGCTATCTCTTTAACCTTTTTACCAGCTTCCTACTCATTTATGATCTTCGCTTTCATCTCAAGATCAATAGCCTTCCTTCAAATTTTAGTGCCTCTTCCAGGCAAAGTCATGGCCTTCCTTTTTACCGACATCTTGCGCACTAATGTACAAGTTTATGGACAAAATACACAGTCTCGTGTGACTGAACGCTTTGTGTAATGAATACTAATCAACTGCGGAAATGTGATAAAGACTGAGACTCGAGATCAGCAGTTAGCGTAATGGCTATTCGCTGGACTCCCATATAGCTGCCTTCGAGTCCCGGACCTGGTGGCTTAAGCTCATGCCAGGCGTGTGTGTGTACGCACGTGCCCAAAATCCCAAGAGGAGAATGGAGGAGAAGGGATTGTGGCATGGCCATCCCGCCCTGGGGGGTGATTTCTCGTTTGCTGTCTCTCTGTCTCTTTCTGTCTTTCTGGCAAGTGCACATGCCCTATAGAAAAAAACCTCTCCAAAAAAGCCTGAGACTCACACAGATTAAGGGGGTTCCCAGCACTGGAGAACTGGTTGTAAGTCCAAGTGGTCACTAAACAGGTAGGTCATTATGTGAGGGCATGTCTGCACTAGGAGTAAACCTTTAAAGTTCCAGATAGTTTGCATAGCTTTCACAAACGCTGTCTCATCCAATATCCACAGCCATTTGGTATCTTTACTAATTGTTCCAATAATATTCAGTAACACAGTTCCTCTAAAGCATTCATAAATACTATATGTTTATTGCTATAAGTGAACACTACCTAAAAATGAGAGACAAAAATATCTTAAAGACTTGAAGGCTAATTTAAACGAACACAAAGGGGTATGTTAGAGAGTTAACTCTCCAGAAAAAAGTCTAGGACGACTCAAGAGGAAACACTAGGACAAAGGGTAACTCTCTGACTCTTCTGCAGTCCCTATCACCTTTATTTTATTTCATTTTATATTATTTTAAATGTTTGCCCTAGGACAAGTGCATTTGCCAGAGACAGAAGGAAAGTGAGAAATCACTCCTTACTGCGGATGGTCACATCACAATCCCTTCTCCTCCATTCTCTTCTTGGGATTTTGGACACACAAGCACCCATGCCTGGTATTTACTTCAAGTCATCAGTCCTTGACTTGTTCGATAGAGTCGGCTCTGTGAGATCTAGTGCCTGCTGGTCCTAGTCTTTACCTTTTAGGAAGCTTGAGGCCTTCCCAGTCAAGACAAAGGGATGACTGTAAATCATTTGACTCTCAAGAAGAATATATTAAAAGCTCCAGAGTTCTTCAACTATAGAAGATGAAAGGAGGATTTAATAACTGACTCTATAAAATTCTACTATATACTTGGGATACAGCAGGACAGTAGCAGGGTGTTCCACCTGAATAAAATAAACTTAAACTAGCTACTGATAAAATTACTACATAAACATCACAGAAATTTTTCTGACAAAGGAAGTTCAGGTGAATACTTAAGGACCCTTTTCAAAAGGAATTTCTGTCAACAGAATAATTTTTAGTAAAGGAAATTATTTAGGTTTACCAAGAATGCCCATTAGACATCAGAACTTTTATTTCAGTTCTTGAGAATTATATACAGTAACTGTATATAACTAAACTTTCCTAATCTGGTAGCATCAACTATCAGTAAACTAATGCATTTCTATTTACCTTAAATCTAAAGAAGCTGATTTCTTATTGAATTAAGAGGTTGATAATGGTTGGGCCATTGGAATTAATAATTCCTATGGTGAATGGCAGCAGGTAAATTTAGATCCAAAGTGGCAATACAGGAGGCCAGCATCGTGGCATGGTGGTTAAGGTGCTGGATTCCCACATGGCCAACCATGGTTCAAGTCCTAGACCTGGTGGCTTGAAAATCACAATGGGCATCTGTGTGTGTGTGCCCAGAATCCTGAGAGGAGATGGAGGGGAAGGGATTGTGGCATGGCCACTCCCCCTGGGGAGTGATTTCTCACTTCTTTTCCTCCCTCTGTGTCTCTCTGGTGCCCTATGGTAAACCCCCCCCCCCAAAAAAAAAGAAGAAGGTCAATGCAGTAGAGCAATATCCCTGTTTAGTGAGTCCGTTACTCTGTTCTAGATTAAAATATGCTAATTTATGCAACTGATTTATGCACCAAGGACACAGTACATTTATACACGATAAATTAAACTTAAGCTGCCTCTGAAGCAATAAGCCACGAGTTAAAATTTAAAAATATAAATAACAGTCATTGTTTCTACTTTTGCTATAAATCTGACAAAGTTTTAAAGAGTTGATGAAATCTTGGATACGAACCAGGAAAACCTGGGGGCAGAAATTGAGGAATAAGTTCATAAAATATCCTAAAGCCTTTGCTGTTTCAATACTTTGAGAGGAACAGTTAAGTAATGTTTAATTAGAGAACATTACCAGTGCAGCAGACGGTAGATTGGACGGTTGTCGGTGAGGGCTTCCTGCTTGCTCGGTTACCCCGTTAAGATCTGGAGACTGTGGGGTAGCTGGCTGGGTGCTGCTTGCAGGTTGCTCAGATGCCTCTGCTTTACGGCTTTTATTTGAGCCTGAGCCGTCCAACCGGCTACTTCTCTCCATGGCAATCAGGTCACGGATTTTTTGCAGTTGTTCCACTGAAGCTTTTTTAGGAAAGATAAGATGTGTTTCTCCCTGGAATTTAGAAAATTAGAAAAAAAATTCGGTTTTTGCTTTGTACTAATGGTCATTCTTATGTATAATGAAGCTGATACTTAGAATGCATCCTATTTTAGCAATCATACTATTTTCTTACCCTTATGGCACTTGTTTTAACACAAAGGTATATGACATCTAGACGTCGAGTAGATAATGATTAAAACTGTCTCCTTGCTGGCATATAACACTTAGCCTCCTTAATGTGGTTCAAAGAACCTTTAGAAGAATATTCTCACTTTGGTTAAAGAAGCTGGACCCACATGGCCAACTATAGTTGGAATTCTGCCCTGATGGTCTGAAAAACAATGCACCAGGCACAAGTGCATGCATGGCCAACATCCTGATGGGGCAGAGAAACAGAGGAAAAAGAATTGGCATGACCATGCCCCCTTACGGGGTACTTTCTCTGTCTCTCTTTAGCTAGCAAGTACACATGTCTTCAGGCAATTAAAAAAAGAGCAAGGAAAATGTTTTGCATTTCAGAAATAAGTCAGAAAGCCTTCTAAGAGTTGCACAAATGCGCATGCCTATCTTTTCTATAGTAATGAATGACAATACTATTGTCTATGAAATTCCCAGTAATATAATAATAGTAGAGATATAGCCACAGTAGAAGATCGGGGGGGTCATATAAAACCATTAGGAGGTATACGACAACTTTGAAATTTTCTAAATCTAAGTCTTTAAAAGCTAGCTACATGCTTACAAGTCTATTTATGACAGCCACCAATTTTTCAAAGAAAACAGAAAGTATACCCTGATAGCTAATTTAAAACAATGATGTGTGTGTGTGTGTGTGTGTGTGTTTGCCTTAGGGCACATGCACTCCTGGAAAGACAGAGACAGAGAGTGGGAAAGAGAAATCATGCCCAGGGTGATTGGCCACACCGCAATCTTACCTCCTCCATTCTCTTCCCACGATCTTGGGCACGCATGCACAAGTGCCCGGCCTGAGTTTCACAGAAAGGCAGTCCAATTAAAACATGACAAACAATAATAATCAGGTCTTTAAGAGGCAATTCATTTAATGAATACCCACAGTAAGACCAGAGTGCTTACTAAATAGCCCCACAACAAACCCTTTAATGTAAAATAGTCAGCAAAATACAAAACAAGACAAAAGGGAAAATGAAAACACATTCAATCAAGTTCCAAGATGTTTAGAAACAAATGTTAAAAAAGTAATTCCACAAACTGTAAATGAGATAAAATATTGTTACAACATGCAATAAACAGATTTGCAGATTGTAAGTATTTAAGTTAAAGTCCAATACAAAATGGCCTTATTTCTCTGATGATAACAGACTTACAGGACTGAACTGACCAAGACATTACTTAATAATTGACATGAAAAATCAACTCCATAGAAATTCCTTCCTAAAAGCTGGAAGAAGCTAGCAAGCTCCATGTGCTATCCATAAAAGGTATAAAAAAAAGAATACTGAATAGTGCCATTTTTGTGATTCTGTTTTCTAAGCACTGTGCTAAGCATTTTACATAATTATCTCAAGTAATTCTCACAACCACCCTAAAAGGTGGTTATGAGGTTTATCCCTAAAATACAAAGACTCAGGGACCAGCAGTTGGTGTAATGGCTATGTTGTTGGATTCCCACATAGCCGACTGCGGTTCGAGTCTCCAGTGGCTTAAACTCATGCTGGGC
Organism: Tupaia belangeri chinensis; assembly: GCF_000334495.1. Classification (NCBI taxonomy): domain Eukaryota; kingdom Metazoa; phylum Chordata; class Mammalia; order Scandentia; family Tupaiidae; genus Tupaia; species Tupaia belangeri. Next base: position 2,344,427 of record NW_006159865.1, on the reverse strand, counting down.
GCGTATGCATGTGCGCCCAAGATCCCAAGAGGAGAATGGAGGATAAGGAACTGCGGCATGGCCAGCCCCCCGGGGGGTAATTTCTCATTTTCTGTTTCTCTCTTTCTGACGAGCGCACGTGCCCTATAGTGAAAACCTCTCCAAAAAAAAAAAAAAATTAAGAGAGAAATTAAATAACTTGTTTGACTGGCAGAGCAGGGATTAATCATTATGCTATAATCAATTCCACCTCGAACAGAAGAGAGTCCAAAACTCACAAGCTTGCGCTTTTTTTGGGATGAGAAGGCCAAGAACACCTCTACAATTGTGACGATTACACACTGGGTGACTGGCACGACTGGAACACGGTTACTTTTCAATCACTGGGAAGGAACTGCCTGTTATCTATGATGGGGCCGAGGAACAGAGAGGTTTTAAAACCAAACAGGAAACCAGATGTGAAGGCATGTGCTTGGAATCCAGGTGCCAGAGAGGCTCAGGCAGGAGAACTATCAATTTATCAACCTGAGTAGTACAGCAAGCCCTCCTCTCTAAAGGAAAAAGAAACAATAATAATGGAAGTATCTGATCTCATGTTTCTAGTGGAGCAATACTGAGGAAGGCAGGTGACGCCATAGAGGCAGAAGAAAACACGGCAAGACAGGGATCTGGAGGGGAGGTCTCCATGCGCATCTGAGCCAGGCCCAGTAAGACGGAGATGCTGCTCACGCCTTGCTCCCATCCGTCTCTTCGGGACCAGTCGGAAAAGAACACACAATTAGGAGCAAAGCTTCTAGACCCAAAGTTGAATCGACAGCACTGTATTTTCAAAGGACAAGATTATACACCTAGGGCACTAGACTCAACAACGTTTTAAAAAATCGCCGAGACCTTTACTATTTCAAAGCTGCTTCTCTAGGTATTTTTATTTAGACAATTCTCTTTGCAGGTGTTTGGCAAACTGACACCTGACCACTGCAGGCTGGTGATATCTTCTAGTCATTGAAATAAACCAAGTCTGTCCTCACAAATTTCCCACACTCCATCCTGAGTGAGGAAGGGGGGGGAGTGGGCATGGCTCCTGGTTGAGATTCCCACACTCCATCCTGAGTGAGGAAGGGGGAGTGGGCATGGCTCCTAGTTGAGGACCATTATACTCAGCTAACCTGTAGGGTTCCAGATCTATTTAGATTCCAGTCTTTCTCAACCTCATTCTGAAAATTTTCATTAAAAAAAAAAATACCAATGTAGCTTTAGAGACAAGTGGACCTAAAAACATCGATGATTTTAATACACAGCTGAAAATTTCAAGGAAGGTCTTTGGTTTGTATTTCACTTCATCTTACAACCCCACCAAATTTATTTTTGGCGGTACAGTTCCGTTTCACTTCCACTATTTCCAACTGCAACTTAGCCACACTGATAACAATTTTATTTCAGACAGGTCCTGAGGTGTGAAGTCCAAAGCCAGCCAGAAACTGCAGTGTCACTCAACATATGACCTGTGTTCATGCCATATCCCAGCCTTCCCTAAACCGTGTTTTCCCTTGAGTAACAAGATGCATGCGTGTGGGTAAGATGATGCTCTCCCTGCAAGAACTAGCCTGAACCAGTGGGATCCAAGATGGTTAGCACAACGACTTCGGAAAGACCCCAAACCTCATCATAATGTCATTCACATGCTACGTGACATATCCACCCACACCATGACAGCTTACGATCACAATTTCCAGTAGAGAAACTACTAGAAATATCTTTACAAGGAGAAAAAGCAAGAGGCTTTTGGAATTCCAAGAAATCCCCACCTTTTCCAGAAGAAGCTTTGAAAAGCCTTCCCTTCTATTACCCTATCCTGTCCCCTTCATTACTCTATTTGCTGTCTTACACTCCCCACCTCAGAAGAGCGAGAAGTTGATTGGCCAGCTCAGCACCTTTCTCTATTCCTGGGCCTCTGAATAAAGCCTGTGTCCTAACGCTCAGTTTCAGTTTTGTAAGTTGGCTCTGCTATACCAAACAGAGAAAGATCACATCCTTGGGAAAAAAAACTGGTAACATAAGTATAATGCAGCCTTATCAAAACACATTAATCTTTCAGAACCTGTGATTCCATTTGCATCAAATACTATTGCAAGTCCTAGAGAGGCTTGTTATTGGCACCAAGTAAGCCGCTGGGTCTGAGAATCAAACTGCACAGTCGGTTATGTTGAGATCCAGTAACCTTAACCATCATGCAAACAGTATTATTTTATTTTTTTTAAACCAAGAATATTTTGGGGTTGGCCTCATAATGCAGTGGTTAAGCACTGTGCACATGGACCCAGATCCTACATAGCGGAACATGGTTCAAATCCTAGCCCCAGTGGCTTGAATAACACGCAGGGCATGTGTGTGTGTGTGTGTGTGTGTGTGTGTGTGTGTGTGTGTGTGCATCCTCCAAATCCTGATGGGATGCAGAAATGGAGGACAAAGGATTATGACACAATCATGCCCCATGAGGGGATGCTTTGGGGTATGGTCATGCTGCAATCCCTTCTCTTCCATCCCTTCCCCCTTTTGGGATTTTGGGCATACAAGAACAAGCACCCAGCGTGTTTCTCAAGCCACTGGGTTCGGGGCTTGAACTGCACAGTTGACCATGCGGGATCCTGTCACTGTCACCACTGGCCCTTTTTCTGATTTTTTAAATGTCTAATAGGTGAAGAGATACAGATTACTGAAAGGATCAATGAATAAAACGATGGTATTCAACACCATGTTGATTGCTTTGTACATGGAGGGGAAGAAAAAACTGTACTTACTTACCTCTTCAAAGCCCATTTCAAACAAACACTCAACAGCTCCTCTGACAGGCAAGAGTCTAGTAGAAAAAGCTGTGTTTCCAATCCGGATAGATCTGTATTTTTCATCATTAGGGTTTCTTAAAAAAAAAAAATAGTTTGATTACACATGGCAATTTATGTTTTTCATAGTGTTTTTGCCTTTTTTCCACGTTTTATACCAACTGCACTCTCATGTGGTCGGATAGATGCCAACTTTAGAGAAAGCAGCAGTCTGGAAAGGCAGTCCAATTTTGTGATTCTTACCTCATTATGCGCTTAGTTCAACCTCACTGTTTAATCTCACAGCTGATAATATTTATGCTGCCGAAGGAATCCGTGTGGCATTTTGATTCTCTGCAGTTAAGCCTAGATACCTTTGTGAGATTTCTAGATAATTAACAGCAAAAATCTGCATATGCTCCAGATAGGAGGCAGTAGATTTTGTCTGTTTTGTTCTCATTTATCTATGTACCTGGCACACAGATAGAAGTTAGTAAATATTTATAAAATGAATGAGTAAAAGAAACCAAAAAGCTGTACAAAAATGGATAATTCCTCCAACACTAGACTCTTGATAAACATGAACTTAGGTCTACCTTTACAGTCACCTGATTTTCTTCCTTCCCCAGATGAATGACTGTTTTTACTATAAGTTGTTTTAGTTAAGATCATTTTTTGGAGCGCCTGATGGTGACAGAGTGGTAAAACACTGTTGTAGGAGGCGATCCCACACAGGGAGGTTTCCCATTCACGTCCAGAGACCTTCCTGAGTCCACAGAGTACATGCCTGCCCATGACCCAGGCCTGGCTGACGGCTGGGGGTGAACAGAAGCTCAAAGACTTGAGCGATGAGTGTTGGGGCACACTTACACTCTCTTATTTATTGAATAAATAAAACATCAGTTTAAACAAACAAAGCATTATTTTTGATATACCAAGCATGGTCATAAAATAAAAGGAAATAGAAATTTCTTTTACCATAATTAAGATGGCAAATTGTATACATGGGATGAATAGCTAGCATATAAAAAAAAAAAAAACAACATTGATTTGGGATTTTTTTTTTTTTTGGAGGGATTTTCCACGTAGGGCGCGTGCGCTCGCCAGCCAGTTTCACTGTAGGGCGCGTGCGCTCGCCAGACAGACAGAGAGAGACATAGAGACAGAAAGCGAGAAATCACCCCCCAGGGGGGATGGTCACGCCGCAATACCTTCTCCTCCATTCTCCTCTCGGGATCTTGGGCACGCACGCACACGCGCCCAGCGTGAGTTTTAAGCCACCGGGTCCAGGACGCGAACCACGGTCGACTACGTGGGAGTCCAGCGACATAGCCATTATGCTAACTGCTGGTTCCCTGATTTGGGATTTTTAATAACCTTGATAAAACAGTCTGCTTAAAACAAAAATAAAATAAAACAAAGAAAAATATAACGTTAATGTAATCACGGTATTGGGCCCAGATTTATAGCTATAGTGTTCGAAGGAGTCAGATCCCACAGGCCAAATGCCATTGGAATCCTAGCCTAGGCAACGTGAAAAACACAGTGGGCTTGTGCATGCATGCCCCAAATCCTGACAGGATGAAAAAATGGAGGAGAAGGATTATAACATGAACACACCCTTGTGCGGGGGTGCTTTCTCCCTCTCCTTCTTTCTTTGTCACTCTCTGGCGAGTGCACATGCCTTTTTACAAGTATTAAAAACAAAACAAAACAAAACACAGTATTGTATTTAAAAGACCCTCAGGACACTTCGGATGATAAGCAAGTACCGTATCTATACCACTGCCTTAAAATGGTAGTGGCTTCCATGAACACTATGTTAAGGATGCGAGGCTGTGTCAAGGGTCCAGAGGCAGCGCTGAGGCCACTTGCTAGAGGTATCTATGAGTGGGCGAATGCTAGCAAATGACTTCTCATCCTTGCCCTAACTATACGTGCTGTCTAGATAATCTGATACGAAAACCAAACCAAAACACAAATATTTCAATCTCACCAGTTTTAGAAATTCTGCATCTGTTTTCCAGCAAGTGACTTCCTATTACTAAATTGTCATATAAATACTATAAGAATCTTTTTTAAGTATGTTTTCCCTGATTTCAAAAATTACACAAGTTTATTATGGTATATTCAATAACAGCTCTAAATAGTGCTATTCAAAATACCCACAGATGGGGGGACCAGCAGTTAGCGTAAGAGCTATGTCGATGGACTCCCACATAGTCGACCGCGGTTCGTGTCCCAGACCCAGTGGCTTAAAACTCACGCCGGGTGGGTGTGCATGCGTGCCCAAGATCCCAAGAGGAGAATGGAGGAGAAGGGATTGCGGCATGGCCAACCCCCTGGGAGGTGATTTCTCACTTTCTGTCTGTCTCTCTGTGTCTGTCTGGCAAGTGCATGCTCCCTATAGCAGAAAAAAAATAAATAAATAAAAACAAAAACAAAAAAACCACAGATGGACACTGGCCCCAGTACCAAGATTATCTTCTTCCCACCCATGAAAAGTGCAGAAATTGAGGTTGTTCAGGAATTTTATAGCAATTAGATATTGTCATGAAATGTCCACTGGATTTTACAAAAGATACAGGTCCAAAAAGGATTGGAAATTAAAAAAAAAGTGTTCTTTACCATAAGTAAGTTGAAAATCATAGATACTTGAGAAACTAAAAGAAAAATTTCTCCTCTACTCTTGCTCTGGGCATTTGATCAGGGTTTCTTGATCTAAGCATGACTGACGGTTGGACCCTTCATGGTAGGGTCTTTTCCTGTGGACTGCAGAACATTCGGCAGCCCTGGCTTCTATGTCATACTGTCAAAAGTGTGCCCTTTTTCTTATCGCTTCAACAAAAAACATTGAACTATAAAAGAATCCTGTATTTATCAAAGATAGTTATAGATGAGGGAGATATCTTCCCATGATAGTCCACACATTCCACAGGGTGAGAAACATGTCACCCACGGGATGATACATTCCACTAGTCACAGTTCCAAACACTTGAGCTGTTTGCTTTCTTTCTTAATGGCTTCCTTCCATTTTTACAGGATCAGCCTTTCTCCGGGCTTAATCTTCTAAAATATCTTTTCTCTTTTACAACTGGTTTTTTGTTTATTTATTTTTTATGTATTTATTTTTTTAATTTGCCAGAGGGCATGCATGCAGACAGAGAGAAATAGAGAGGGAGAAAGGACCCCCAAACGGGGCACAGTTGTGTCACAATCCTTTTTTGTCCATTTCTCCAACTTTAAAGGATTCTAGGCACGTACGCACATGTACCTGGTGTGCTTTTCAAGGTACAAGGGCCGGAATTAGAACCGCAGTTAGCCCTTTGGGATCTGGTTCCCCTAGCCACTAGGTCATCCCCTCTTTTTTATAGCTGTTTAAAAATTCCTATGAAAACAATAGCTGCTTTGATATGGGCTGTTATTTTGATACATGTTGCTTCAATGTAACTGTTGTTATAGTTTAGACTTCCCTCTTTAGTGTCTAGTGAGCAATTCTCTATTTTTTTTTTTTCATCTCTGGACCTCTTTATCTGCTTTTTAAATGACAAGCACATTGGGAGGCTAACCCCACAGTGCAGCAGTTAAGTGCAGCACAGAGGAAGCTGGATCCCATATGTCTGACTCGGGTTTGAGTCCTGGCCCTGGAGGCTTGAAAAAGATGTCCACATATTCAGGATCCTTATAGGATGGACAACTGGAGGAAGGGGACTGTGGCATGACTGACCCCATTAGGAGGTGTTTGCTCTGTCCCTCATGTGCCCTCTGGCATTAAGTTAAAAAACAGGAATAATAATTTAAAAAAAAAAAAGGCATGTTGTAAGCCCTGTCTAGTAATGTCAGTCATGGCTAGTTCTCCAAATCCTACTGTCTAATTAAAGCAGACCAGCTACAGACTCAAGCATAGCCTGGTGCCAAGTCTACCCTGAGGCTCTCAAAGATAGAGAATGTGGCTGTAGGGCCACCAGACCTCAAATCCATCGGATTCCATTTCCTTTGCTTAGAAAAGTGCCAAACACTTTCTTAAACTCTTAACTGCTCAGCATCATCCCAGTTCTGTCCCTGAATTCATCACCACTCATCCGACAGTGTCTGAAGTACATTTCTGCCTGATTTGACATTAACTTAATTTTCTCTGTAGACTTTTTGCCATTATTTATTTAATTATTTTCGATTTCTTCTGTCCATTAACTTTTTTTTTTTAACCAAAGGGGCAGAGAGAGAGAAAGAGAGAGACCTTCAATGGAACATGGTCATGTCTCAATCCCTTCTTTATCCTGTTGGGATTTGGGGCCTGCACACACAATGTCCAGAGTGTTTTTCAAACTGCCAGGGTCAGTATTCAAACTACAGTTGGCCATGTGAGATCCAGCTCCCTCAACCTCTGAACCTTGGGGTTGGTCCTGCATGAACTATTTCTGCAATGTTCTGTGTGTGCATACACACACATGCACACACATGCACATACATGCACACACACACACACACACACAATTTGCTAGAGGCACATCCACTTGCTTGAGACAGAAACAGACAGAAAGGGAAAAAGCTAAAGCACCTCTGAATGGGAATGATCATGTGGCAATCCTTTCTCCTCGATCTCTCCTCTTCTAGAATTTTGGGTAGACAAACATGTATGTCTGATGTGTTTTTCAAGCAGTTGGGTCTGGCACTTGAAACACACAGTCAGTCATATGGAATCCAGCCTCTTTGACCACCATGGCACTGGCTGGCCCACAAGTTGTCACATTTATCTTGCTTGTTTGCAGTTATATGGGGCCTTTGCTTGGGTGATTTATAAGATAGTGTAAGAGTAGGGATTATTATAAACAACATCTCAAAAACAAACAAACAAACTTAAATGCTCACCTCTACTCCAGAATCTCAGAAAGCCTGAGAATTAAATCACTGTATCATTGAATGCTTAATCCCAAGAAGGGCTAAAAAGGGTTACATAAATTAAAACTGAGTACATGATTGCATTCTATAATCTTGTATTTTTATTACCAAGCATAAGAGTTGGTTTGTAAGTCATTTCTGAAAATCTGTTATTCTGAGATACACCTACATTTAAAAAACATCTATCTGTGTTAAGAACCATATGGATGTGGGGTTGGTCCTATGGGCTAGTGGTTATGGGAGCTAGATTCCACATGGCTGACCATGTGATTAGAACTCTGGCTGCTGTGGCTTAGGAAACACGCTGGGTGCATGTGCACACGTGCCCAGAGTTCCAGGAGAAATGGAGAAGGGACTGTGGCATGACCATGTCCCCAGGCTATAACACGCACCCCCTGGCATATAATCAAATGATGGCCAAAAGAACTATATGGGGGGGGCAATGGTAGTGCACAGGTAAAACGTGATGCTCTTCATGGCAATCACGGGAAGGTTCCCAGTTCAAGTCTAAAGAGTACTTAAGGCACATACTTGGCCATGACCCGGGGTGAGCTAAAGGCTGTGGGTGGTGTCAAGACCCCTTGGGGAGTGCTATTTTCTCTCCCCCTCAGCTCAGAAACATAAGCCATGGCAAAAACTGTAATGTGAACTCACAAGGTGCCAGGTTTCTTTTAGCAGGTTAGTATCCATTCGCAATGATGATTTTGAGGCCAATATTTGCATGCAAAGATTTCCTTCCTCAGAACACCTTGATCTCAGTAGTTTTTGTTTCATTAGATTGAAAGCAGAAGTGAGTTCTCATTACAAGCAGAACTGAGTCCTCCCTTTTCTCAATAGTGAGGTTTAAATAGTTTGGTGGCTTTCCAGGTGGGAAGTCCCATCGGACGGGCTCTGAAGAATCTTTTACCCACACTCATGACTACTTTCTCATGCAAGAAAGAAATAAACGTCAAGGGTTGGGTGTGGTGGGAGGGTGGTGATAATGTAGCCATTACCACGATGCTTAAGCATAGTACACAGGGACCGCGGTTCCACATGGCCACCCCTGTTTCTAATCCTGGCCCAGCAGCTCGAAATATACACTAGGCACGCGTACCCCAAATCCTGATGGGATGGACAAATGAGAGAAAAAGAATCGCAGCATGACCACACCCTATTGGGGAGTTGCTTTATTTCTCTCTCTAGCATACATGCATCTTCTGGCAACTTATTTATTTACTATTTTTATTTTTTTTAAGGACCACATGGCTCTAACTCTGCCGTACTCTGCTGTTGACAACGAGTGGAACTTGTACACCTAATCTTATTTGATATAAAAACGGAAAGAGCATGGGACCAGCAGTTAGTATAATGGCTATGTCACTGGACTCCTACGTAGTTGATCGCGGTTCAAGCCCTGGACCCGGTGGCTTAAACTCACACCGGGCACGTATGCGTGCGTGCCCAAGATCCCAAGAGGAGAATGGAGGAGAAGGGACTGTGGTGTGGCCATCCCCCTGGGGGGGTGATTTCTCGCTTTCTGTCTGTCTCTCTCTGTCTGGCGAGCACATGTGCCCTATAGCAATAAATAAATAAATAAATAAATAAATAAAATAAATAAAAAATAAATAAAAAAAAACTGAAAGAGCACAACAACAGGTAATATTATTCCACATGGAATTCCTTCATCACACTTCTCTTTGACTCTGGAACTACAATCAAATGGTCTTGCCTATCATGTCCGATAGGTGTTCTCTGCTACTCCATTGACTGGTTCTACCACTTCAAACTTCATTCCTCAAAACCATCTGATGTCTGGTCCCCTGCTATCTTTTCACATAAAACTGTAAATGCGTGAGTGAACATTGTACTAGGGTTGGCTCCATGGCCTGGTGGTTGAGGCAGCTGGATCCCACACAGCCAATTACACGGTTCAAGTCCTTAACCTGGCAGTTTGAGAAGCATGCCAGGCAAGTGTGAGTGCATGCCCAACATTCCAAAAAAGGGAGATGGAGGAGGGATGACAGCATAACCGTTGCCCATGGCGGGAGGGGAGACGGTGGTGCTCTCTTTTCTCCTTCTCTTTCTCTGGCAATCGCATGGGCCCTCTAGCAAAAACAAAACAAAACACAGCAAAACAAAACCCAAAAAGCACTGTCTTGGAATGGTTCTCTAGATTTCATGCTGTAGCTGTTTTCCATATCTGTGTCATTCTCCGAAATATACTTAGGTTCTCTGAAGAAAGAAACCAGTTTCCATTCTTTTTTCTTTCCAATCACACCCAGTACAGTTCACAATCAGTAACTGAGTACAATTTGCAAAGGAAATTAGTGGAAAATTAAATATATTTTTAAAAGAACAAATGATCAGATTCTCTAAGAAATCTATGGGAAGATCACTGAAACTATTACAAATTTTCAAGAAAGCAGGTATTGGGGCCAGCAGGTGGTGTGGAGGTTAAGGGGATTCAACGTCCACATGGCTGACCACAGTTCGAGACCCAAACCTGGTGGCTTGCTTTCTCACTTTCTCTCTCTCTCTCTCACTCTCGCTCTATTCCTCTCTGGTCGGGGGTAAGATAAACATTATCCAAAGCAGAAATTTAAAACAATGAACATTTTCACTGGTGACTCAGTATATACAGGAACAAATATCATTGTTTAAAAAGAACAATAGGGCCAGCTCTGTCTACCGTGGTAAAGAAAGCAGTATTACACAGGGGCGACCGTGGTTCGAGTCACAGCTGGAAGTTTGAAAAACATGCTGGGTGCTTATGCACACACACCCAAAATCCTGATGAGAAGGAGACATGGAGGAAAAGGCCTGACCAAACAGCATCTGGGGTTCTCTCTTGCTCTCTCTGTCCCCGGTGAATGCACACACCCTCTGCCAATAAATACTTGTTTAAAAATGAAGAAAAACAATAAACTGGAATTCTCATTTCAGCACTCATTTGATAAAATTCTGTCAGATCCTAGACAGGAGCAAGAGACGTCAAAACAATATTCTTTACATAGTCCCTTACTTCTAGGGCAAGTGGATTACTCAAAACACTTAAAAGGACAGAAAATCTTGATTTCCCCTACTCTCAAATAAGTGAGATTAGCAGATCTGCGCCGTAATGCAGCTAGAAACCAAGAAGGGATCTGGATCTTTTCTGTTAAAAGGTTAGAAAGTAACTGGGCGTGGAGAGAAAAAAGTTAGCCTGTCTCTCCCCAGTCCCAAACCAGAACATATGAAGACAGGCTACTGTTGTTTTAATTTTTATTTATTTATTTATTTTTAGATTTTTGCTCTAGGGCACATGAGCTTTCCAGAGGTAGGCAGAGACTCAGAGAGAGAATGAAGTGAGACCGTAGCCCCGGGGGATGGCCATGTCGCAATCCCTTCCCCTTCACCTTTTCCCTCCAGTTTGGGCATGTACACATGCACCTGGCATCTTTTTCAAGCCACTGGGAATTGGCTTGTGGGATCCAGTCACCTCAAACACCACGCCACCACCTGGCCAAAGGA
>NW_006159865.1:2329985-2332841 GCF_000334495.1 Tupaia belangeri chinensis | reverse complement strand
GGTTTTCACTATAGGGCGCGTGCGCTCGCCAGACAGACAGAGAGAGACATAGAGACAGAAAGCGAGAAATCACCCCTCAGGGGGATGGTCACGCCGCAATCCCTTCTCCTCCACTCTCCTCTCGGGATCTTGGGCACGCACGCATACATGCCCGGCGTGAGTTTTAAGCCACCGGGTCCGGGACATGAACGGCGGTCGACTACGTGGGAGTCCAGCGACATAGCCATTACACTAACTGCTGGTTCCCTCTGGTCAAATTTTTAAAAAATAAAGAAAGTTAAATAAAATAATTCTTTAAAAAAAGAAAAGAAAGGTATTACTGAAAACACCTTCATCTAAGTCAGTAAACTGAAATTAAAAAAAGGTAAAAGGTTAAAACCCATGCCATTATTAGCATTTTTTATTGCGTCATTTAATCAGATTTATGACAGTCAGGGGGTAAGATAAACATTATCCAAAGCAGAAATTTAAAACAATGAACATTTTCACTGGTGACTCAGTATATACAGGAACAAATATCATTGTTTAAAAAGAACAATAGGGCCAGCTCTGTCTACCGTGGTAAAGAAAGCAGTATTACACAGGGGCGACCGTGGTTCGAGTCACAGCTGGAAGTTTGAAAAACATGCTGGGTGCTTATGCACACACACCCAAAATCCTGATGAGAAGGAGACATGGAGGAAAAGGCCTGACCAAACAGCATCTGGGGTTCTCTCTTGCTCTCTCTGTCCCCGGTGAATGCACACACCCTCTGCCAATAAATACTTGTTTAAAAATGAAGAAAAACAATAAACTGGAATTCTCATTTCAGCACTCATTTGATAAAATTCTGTCAGATCCTAGACAGGAGCAAGAGACGTCAAAACAATATTCTTTACATAGTCCCTTACTTCTAGGGCAAGTGGATTACTCAAAACACTTAAAAGGACAGAAAATCTTGATTTCCCCTACTCTCAAATAAGTGAGATTAGCAGATCTGCGCCGTAATGCAGCTAGAAACCAAGAAGGGATCTGGATCTTTTCTGTTAAAAGGTTAGAAAGTAACTGGGCGTGGAGAGAAAAAAGTTAGCCTGTCTCTCCCCAGTCCCAAACCAGAACATATGAAGACAGGCTACTGTTGTTTTAATTTTTATTTATTTATTTATTTTTAGATTTTTGCTCTAGGGCACATGAGCTTTCCAGAGGTAGGCAGAGACTCAGAGAGAGAATGAAGTGAGACCGTAGCCCCGGGGGATGGCCATGTCGCAATCCCTTCCCCTTCACCTTTTCCCTCCAGTTTGGGCATGTACACATGCACCTGGCATCTTTTTCAAGCCACTGGGAATTGGCTTGTGGGATCCAGTCACCTCAACCACCATGCCACCAGCTGGCCAAAGGACAGACACTATGACTAAAGACAAACCAAAAAGGACAGTTTCTCATACACCTCTCATAATAGGAGTTCGAAACTCCCAATTCCCTTTTTAGATAAACCCTCTTTAAGAATAAAAAGCATAAGCCACAGTAAAAACTATAACCTTTACTGACAGTAAGCCAGTCTTCTTTGAGTTCAGCGTACATTCATAGAATATGATGCCAAAGTCATTATTTGCATGCAAAGATTTCCTTCCTCAAAACACCTTGATCTCAGCATTTTTTTGTTTCACCTGACTGAAAACAAGCAAGTTCTCATACAAGCAGAATTAAGTGTTCCCTCTTCTGAATGGTGGAGTTTAAACAGGAAGTCCTAGCTGATGGGCTCTGAAGAACCCACATGAGTTCCTACCCCCTGGCACCCCTGGACTCTGAAAAGCTACAAGACTGAAGAGCTATCGGCTGAAGACTCTCAAGGGTAGAAAAGGGGAGTGGAGTAGGGGTGTCACAGAGAAGGCAGGCAGTCCCCCTACAGGTCACAATTATGGGCAGTGAACAGGCCACTTCCTGCACCCTGTAGCTGGGACATAACAAGGGAATGACATGTTTTCCCTTCAAGTTACTTTAAAAGTCATCCAGGTTACCGAAATAAACAAGACTGCTACGTGGATTAATACACTGCACTTGTAGCTGATGTCTCTAAATAAATCCTGGGTCACATGAAATCTATAGCCCTGAAATTAAGAAGTTCTTTTAAACTTCACGCCATGACAGCTACTACCACAGAGAAGTGTGCATGCATCAGGGGCGGAGAGAGACAGAGAAGGGATAATCGCGGTGACCTGATAAATGAGGTGACATGATTGGAGCACCTGGAACGCCTTCACCCTCCCCACACCGCATGTCCTTCCTTAAGACACCGCACCATTGATCTGGAGTTGAGGGGTATGTAATGATTAAAAACGAGTCATCACACCTGTCTCCCAAGTCCCCAGAGCTGGGACGTCCCTTAAAGGCTAGAACTAGGTGCACTTTTTGCTCACAGGAGAATGAAACAATTTACTTTTCTCCAAGGCGATGACGTCCACTAATTCTTACTCATGTGAACGGTCAGGTTGGAAAGTAGAACGCAGACAGTACTACGAGAGTTTTAACTGTAAAGTACTACGGTGGTTAATGCTTCAAGCCACACAACTAGGGGAAAAAAGACATACTTCAAAAACCCCAATGCCTCCGTGGTAGCATGTTTTCGTCTGGGGGATCACACACGGGGGAAAACGTCCAGTCGGTGACTGACTGATCAGCAGGTGGAAACCTAAGCCACCCAGCTGGGGCAAGATCCACGCGGCAGGAATGACACCGGTCACCGTCCACGTCCTGGCGTTAGTGACACTTGACAGGAGAGGAGAGGCAGCGTCTGGGGGCGCCTCCCCACCCCGGCCCTCCTTCCGGGCCGCCCCGACCGAGGTGCAAGTCACTCCTGGAGGGAAACTTCCTCCGCCC
>NW_006159865.1:2328884-2329198 GCF_000334495.1 Tupaia belangeri chinensis | reverse complement strand
CCGCGCTCCGCGGGGCGACTGGGGGGCTTGGCTTGGAGGGGCGTGGCCGGGGGGGTGGTAGGGGCTTCAGCCGGAGCAGGTCCTGGCCGGGCAGCTGGGGGGCTTGGCTAGGAGGGCAGGGGACTGCGAGGACGGGGTCGTGACGGCCGGGAAGGGCAGGGTCTTCAGCCAGAGCGGGGTTTGCTGGGCAGTTGGGGCCTGGCTGGTAGTGGCGGGGGCGCGGCTGGCACCGGGTCGCGAGGGGCGAATGGCTGTGCAGAGCGGCTGCGGACCCGGCAGAGGGGCGGGGGGTACTGGGGGTTGGACGGGCGGCG
>NW_006159865.1:2313629-2328874 GCF_000334495.1 Tupaia belangeri chinensis | reverse complement strand
AGGGATCTGATCAGGAAGGGTGGGGTCTCGACCAGGATCGGAAGGAAAGGCCCGGAGAAGTGGGGGCCTTTGGCCTGGAGATGAGAGGTGCCTGATCGAGGTTGGGGGCTTAGGTCGCGAGGGGCAGCGGTCCGAGGAGCTCCGGGTTTGGCCGCGAGGGGCCGGAAGGGCCTCCCCCCGGGAGGGGTGTGGTGCCTGGTGGTCCTGGGGAAGGAGCTCGGCTGCGAAGGAAAGAGGGATCTCGCCAAGGACGGAGCCAGTCGTGGTGACCAGTGCCCGGGGGAAACCCGGATTCCTCTGTGCCTGGGGCATTGATTCCGTTGCTAAGATGGAGAAACCGTTTGCACCGGACTCCTTTCCCGACTATATAACGGTCTGAGTCTTCTCTTTTTGGAGATTCTCAGGCCCTCCTACATACATATAGGTAAAAGATGGAGCTATGAGGACAGAATTCTCTTTGGTTTGTTTTTGTCCTATTCCAAAACTGTTTCTAAGGGGCCCAGGAGGGTCATGGCTACAAACATCCGAAGCCAACAGCCAGCTACGTACTGTCCCAGACATAGTGTTTGTTTTTATGAATTAATTGTATTTATTATTATTTTTAAATTAGACCAGAGAGAGACAGAGAAAGCAAACTGCCAGGCCCATGGACTAGAACTGTGGTTGCCCCTTCTGGAGTCCAGCACGTTAATCACCAGGTGACCTGTGTGCCCCAGCCCAGGCATGCTTTTCTACCATCCAGTCTGTCTTCTTAGCTCTTGAAGTACAGACGTTTTTCTGATGATTTATTTCAGGCACAGACTTGTGTTGTTCTTTAACCGATTACTAATCTAAGAATTTGAAATTCACCCATAGCCTACATGTCTCTGCTTCCAGATGTCCCACCTTTTGGGGCTGGACCAATGTAAAAGACATCTTGGGAACCACTGGATCTCAGCACCAGAGAAAATGCTTGTCTTTCTCCCTGCCAATCGCTCAATCTTGTGCTTAGTAATAAAACACATCAATTATTATTTCTACAGAGTTGGTTACTTCCATTGAGTTATAAACTCTGCTGGGCTTCTCATATTTGGATAATTTTCAGTATTGAGTGATCAACACTCTCCCCAGCTCATATACTACTCCTTTACTTCTGTAAAGAAGTATTTTTTTAAAACCACACTTTGCAACATAATGGGTTGTGGACTCAGTTTAGCCTGTAGTTATCAGCATAAAATGATATGCAGTTATTAGAATAGAATGGAGGGGGATAAAAATGTGCAACTCACGCAGTAAGGGCATTATTTTGTCTTCTGTTTTGCAGGTAAATCCCGTTTATCAGCATCTTTTATATCTTTTAGAGGATGCATTCCAAACTTTAATCCAGCCTCTGCCTCACCATGCCTTTAAAGTATTCTTTACCTGCAGCTTCCTTCTTTCTTTTTTTTTTTTTTTTTTATAGAAGTTACTTCTCCAAACTTCAACAAATGTTTTATCGAGCTTATTTTGCTGTGTTTTGTTTTAGATAGGGTCTCGGTGTGCTGTGATCCTCCTTCTTCAGCCTCCTGAGTTGCTGGGATTACAGCCTGAGGCCGCTGAACCTTGCTTTTTCAGGTGGGCCAGGAATCAATTCAGGCTTCCCACGTGACAACAGCGTTGAGCAACAGTGTCATCCAGTGGACTTGCTGGAGCTGGGTCTTGACCTGTCATTTTGCTTTAGTGAGAGAGCATGCTCTCAGAGTTTTTTGGTTTTTGAAGAGTCTCTCCATTTTGATCCTCTCCCCCAGCCTCCTAGTTAAGTAGGAGCTAAGCTAACAGGACCTGCTACTGAGCAACCTGTTCAAGTTGGTCCATGGAATCAACCCAGCCCTAGCCTCACGCAGTGGTGCTGTCACTTGCACCATTGTTGCTGAGCCCTTAACCTTAAGTTTTTAAGATAAATTATTTACCTAAGTAACCTCTGTAAATGTCCTTGATGCTTCAGTTTGCTTTCAAGACTTAAATATTCCTTCCAGTATCTGGGCAAGATCCTGAACTGTGTAATCCACGTTAATTACCACTCACCTGCTAGATAGACATAAGTTTTTAATAAATAACTATGTTTTGGGATCAGTGTACAAGAATAATGTGTTGCTAGCTGCTACAACTAAAATTTTCAGTAGCTTAAAACAAGGGTAATTCTTTCTAGCTGCCATAACTGTTTAATAATGCAGATGTCATCACTCAGTCAATGGGCCAGACTCCTCCTGTTTCTTAGAGGACGGGCCAACATTTCCTATAAAGGCTGAGAGTAAGTGCTTGAAGCTTTATGGGCCATAGGCTCTGTCTCGTCAGTTTAACTGCCTCTGCTGTTGTAGCTCCGTGGACAGTACTTTAAAAGGAATGGGTGTGGCTATGCTCTAGTGAAATTTTATTATAGAAACAGGCACCTGCTGGTTTTGGGTATAGACTATAGTTTGCTCATTCCTGCCATAAAGGTCAGAGATGTCCTCATTTAGTTAATGGTTGGGAAAAGGCATATCTACTTCTTAACCACATGAGCCTAGAATGGCATACCTATTCAGCATTTCTCTATTAGATCTTTGCCCCAAAAATAAGGCCCCATTTAGATAGAAGGGGGGAGGCTGGGAAACGTAGTCCCTGGCTGGACAGGTGCCTGCACTATGAAAGAGGGTACAGGGCTGGGGGTCACAACTAGCAGTCTCTACCACAAGCTTGTTCCCCTTAACTTGGGTTTCTTTTTCCACTGGGACACTTATTTGTCCCTGTCATAGTTATGGGAGAATATTAACATTAATATACTATGCAATATTTGTGACCTTTTTTTTTTTTTTAAGCAACAGAATCTTATTTCAAACAAAATTGTAGGAAGAATCTCTCTGTAAAACACCACACACGAACACTCTAGAATTGAAGCAGGGGTAGGATGGGAGTGACAAAATGCTATTGGCTCAGCCTTTTCCTTGACAGACAGAATGACCATCGGGTACTTTTTGAGGGAACAGGCAACCATGATGTGAAAACCAAAGTCATAGCATTAATACTTTGAAAATAATGTATGGAAATAATATAAAGTTATAGAAATCACCAGTGCATTAAAGAAAAAAAAAAACAACCCTGAAATTTAAGTCCTTCTAAATAACTCCTAACACTTCTGTTAAAATTCTTAGATAACTACAATCTCTTTTGGATAGCACCATTTCTGAACTTACTGAACTTATTAAGGGAATTCATTATAATAAGGGACCGTGTCTCACTCTTTTCCCTCTCTGCTTTCTCCACTGTAGTCAAGTTGTTGATATTTTGATCCTTCAGTTTTCTTTAGGGAAGTTGAGGGAGCCTTAATGGCTAAGAGCCAGATCCTGCATGGCTGACCATACAGTTCAAATCTGGGCTTTTAAAACCATGCAGGGCACATGTGCATGCATGCCCCAAATCTCAACAGGATAGAGAAATGGAGAAGGATTGTGGCATAACTGTGCCTGCCTGTGGAGGGCTTTCTTTCTCTCTTTCTTTCTTTGTCGCTGGCAAACACATGTACCCTCTGATAATTATGATACAAAAAAAAAGAAAAAAGAAAAGTTGGAGGTATTTAATCTCTAAATACCCATCATTGCTTCAAAAAACTAAAGGATAGTCTAGTCTACTATTAAATAAGCTAGCAACTTCCTGTTCTTTTATGTATGTATTTATTTTCTCCCAAGAATGATTTCCCCCCCAGGATTCCATCTTTATTAAGAACATCATTTTGGGACCAGCAGATAGAGTAATGGTGACGTTGCTGGACTTCCACGTAGTCAACTGCAGTTCGAGTCCTGGACCCAGTGGCTTCAGACTCTTGCCAAGTATGTGTGCATGCGTGCATGCTCCAAGATCACAAGAGGAGGATAGAGGAGAAGGGATTGCAGTGTGGCCATCCCCCCCAGGGCAGGGGGGATTACTCGCTTTCTGTTTCTCTGACTCTCCCTATATAAAAAAACCTCTTAAGAAAAAAAAAAAAAGACAAAACAACAACAAACCCCTAAAAACGTCATCTTCAGAGTTGACATGTGGTGGTACTCTTTTTAAATGCATAGAATAAATGCAAAAAAATGTTGTTTTTAAAAAAGACCATTAGTTAGGAGAGAAATTAAAGCCTGTCAGGAATTAGTGTGGTAGGTAATTCACTTTTGGGGATTTCATTAAGTGATTAACCAACAGCTATTTATTCAATGCGTGCTATGCACAAAGAAATCTGAGCCTAGAGGGCATAAAAGACTTTTAATCTAGAAGGGAAGACAAGACTAAGATAATAACTTATACACAGCACTTTAGTTAATGGAACAAAAGAGTTATTGTAAAGAGAAAAAAGTCATTTGGTAAGAAATACAAAAAAAGTGCACACATACTTGCTAATGTGAGGGTCTTTGTTTATCCACTCGTTCTATAATACATTCATTCACTAAATATTTATAATGTGATTTACTAAATTCCAAGTACTGTGAGGCAGTAAAAGAGAAAAGCACGGTCCCTGCTTTCATGGAAGTCATAGTGAGTTTTGAGCAGTCATAAGATCAGGAAAATCCGCATCGCCAGGAAATTTTGAAAAAGACAAATTTTCAAGCCCCATCTTTAAAGGTAGGGCCCAGCAATCTATGTGGTAACAAGCCTTTGAGGAAAAAAAGTTTTAGGGAGATTTTTGCTATAGGACACATGTGCTCGCCAGAGACACAGAAAGAGAGAAAGTGAAAAATCACACCCTAGGGGAGATGGTCATGCTACAATCCTGTCTCCTCCATTCTCCTCTTGGGATTCCGGGCACGCATGCACATGTGCCTGGCATGAGTTTCAAGCTGCTGGGTCCAGGACTCGAACCACAGTCTGCCATGCAGGACTCCAGTGCCACCACCACACCAGCACCTGCTGGCCCCTTTCAGGTAACTTTTGATGCACAGTAGCTTCTGAGAAGCACTAGTTAAGTATTAGGAAAATATCACTGTGGACAGTAGTTTCATGAAGAAAGGAGAATTTGAACAAAACTCTTAAATTAAGAGGTTATGGAGGTGAGGAAGGAGAGGACTTGCCTACTGTGAGCGAATCCACGGACGATATTCTAGAAATATTTGTCAACAGCTCCAATAGGTCTCCTCCTTGCTATTACCTTAGTTCAGGACCTTGTCATCTTTTATCCAATCTTAACTGTCTTCCATCTGTGCATTCCCTCATCCTTCTAATCCATTCTGTACACTGCTGCCACAGTGGCCTTTCTCTCTCTCTCTCTTGTCATAAAATGTGTGTGCTTCCCAGAGACAGAGCGACAGAGAGATACACAGAGAGAAAGTGAGAAATCATCCCCCAGAGGGGATAACCATGTTGCAATCCCTTCTCCTCCTCTTGGGGTTCTGGGCAGACATGCACACACATCCAGAGTGATTTTCAAACCACTGGGTCTGGGACTTGAACTGTGGTCAGTCATGTGGGATTCCAGCTCCTTAACCACTGTGCTACCTGCAGGCCCCCACAGTGGTCTTTCTAAAGCACACATCTGATCATGTTATTCTGGTGAAAGGTTTCCTATGAATTTAGCATCAAAGAAAGTACTGTACATTTTCTTCACACTTAAAGGATTGTACATCAATAAAGAGAGGAGAGAGCAAGTTTGGGTACTTTTTCACTCATCAGGTTTTAGTTATAACCACATGTACTTGTTCTAATTCTTCTTATGGAATGAGGGTCATCCCAAGAAGTGACAGCCCAGGCCAGGGATCAAAGATGACTCAAAGTCAACTGAACGATTTCGGACAAATTTCCAAATCCACTTCAATCCAAAACTAACCAGGAAAAGCTAAACTTCACCCAAATTCTTCTCTAGAGGTGGGAAAGAAGGTAGAACACTATACTTGGAAACAACCTCCTCAAAAAGCAGTGCCCAGAAACAAACATGACTAGCAAAATTCACACAGAAGATAGTGGGTAAATGACAGATTGTCAATAAATAATATTTGGCTTCTTCCCTCATGTTACATTTTTCGATAGCTTCACAGCCAGCCCTAAACAAATCAATTTAACGAATTTTTCACACTTTGAATAAATGTCAACATTCTTCTCTATTCTTGTTTGCATTCTTGTCAGACATTGGGTGTGATATTTTGAGCACTGCCCCAGATTTGGCGACAATTTTTAAAAAGTAAAAACTTGAGGGACCAGCAGGTGGCCTAATGGTTATGTGGCTGGGCTCCCACGTAGTTGACCATTCCTCAAGTTCCTGACTGTGCCTTCAAACTCATGCCCGGTGTCAGTGCCCAAGATCTGGAGAGGAGAATGAAAGAGAAGGGATTTGCAACCTGGCCATGCCCCCGGTGGGTGATTTCCTGCATTCTGTCTCTCCCGTGAGTGCAAGAGCCCTATAGCAAAAATCTCTCTTAAAAAAAAAAATGTAAAAATTTGATCATTACACAAAAGGTATTAATAAGACTAAAATGAGGGGGGGGTGGGCGGGACACTGCAATCATTTTATATCTTGGCGGACCTTTAAACATTTGTCTTTATTAGATTTTTGCCATAAGGTTAATCTACTTTGTCTCTGTGAGACAGAGACAAAGAGATGAAAAGTCAGAGACAAAGAGATGAAAAGTCAGAAATGTGCAAGTGTGAGGTGGGTGGGATGGCCATTCCACAATCCCTTCTCTTCCATCTCTCTCCAGATTTTGGGCACACGTGCACATGCGCCAGCCGTGTCTCTCAGGTCACCGGTTCCAGGACTTGAACCAGGGAATCGGACAACGTGGGGTCCAGTGCCTTAACCAGCCACCTGCTGGCCCTAGAGGTTTATTTTAAAAAGAGATATATACAACTCTGTAATGTATATGTCCCAACAAACGGTCTCAATATGTTTGCACATTAATATTCCACTATGAAATTATTTTAAATGCCTGCACTAGGAAGCACCACAAAATACACAACCAATCTCTGGGCGTTTTGCTTGGTTTTTGTAGTTGTACTTAACTTCGGGAGGCAGAGTAGTAACTTGGAGGCTATTTCTCTGTTTCCTAGAACTGGAATATATGATGGCGTCCCTTTTCCGACGTTCACATCGTCACCCCGTTTTTAAATCCTTTGAAATAGGCGACCACGCTAACTCCTCGCGTTACCTGCACATCCTCACTTATCTGAGAGTCAGTGAGGTCACGGGGACGTTTCTCTGCGACTGTAAACAGGGACCCGGCTAATGCTAAGCGCCTGATCGCGGCCAAGGTGACAAGACGCCTGGTCAACCTGCTGCAGGCGCCTCGGATGACGCATGCGTTCGAGCGCGTGCGTGCGTGCGTGCGTACGTGCGCGCGCGCGCGTGCGCAAAGCGAACGTCGTCGCGGAGGACGGTGGGTGCGGGGCCTGCGCGCGCCCTGGGACAGGTATCAGCTGCTCTCTGCTCCTCTTGCTACGTCTCCACCGCCAGACAGGGTCGGGTTAGGTTTCCAGAGGATAACCGGAGGACCGGGGGCCCTGTTTATTTGCCTCTCGCCATGCTTTCTTCTCGTGGGGATTCGGGGGCGCTTGAGAGGCGGTTCTGGGCTCGGTCACTCCCCCGTGCTCTCCGCCCTTGGCCTCCGGTACCCCTGGAGTGATCTCTAGCCTGTCCTTCCCCGGGATGACCCGGTTAGAGAAGGTGAGAGGGGTGGAGAGACCCGTCCCTATCCCGCAGTCCCAAGCGTTGTCACAGAGTCGATTCTCCACCCAAGTCTCCAGACGCTTAATCTGAAGCTCTTGGTCCCGGCGGGGTTTTCAAAAAGTGGCCCAACATCTTTAAGTATTGAACATTGAAAACACCTACTTGTCCCGCTTCAAAGAATTGGCCTTGAAACGTGTTCTGAGTGCCACTGACACCAGAAATGCTTTTGAGAATAAGTCCTCGGTGATCCTGAAAAGTGGATGGGTCCTACGCCCCACATCAGGCTAGGGGTGCCTTTCAGTTTTTTGTTGCACTTGCTGATTTGGCTCATTGAATTTATCTGTCTTTGACTCTGTGAAGGTCCTTACGGTCTGAAAAAAGAGTTAAATCTACACATAGTTTGCTGATGAATTACAAAGTTAAATGATAGAACATTAGTTTCCCTGCACAGTTCACATGAAACATGCAAAAGAACACCTCCAGTGTTGCTTCTTGGATTTTTAATGTATCCCCCGTGTGTGTTTGTGGTCTGTTATAGGAATATATTTCCGATTACCTGAATCTCAACCATGTTGTCAAACTGCTTAGCAAATTTCCTAAAAACTACAAGCCCTCATCTTCTCTACCCAAGATTATGCCAGCGGTTAACAAGAAGTAAAAGGAGGCTCTTTGGCACTGCAGCAACGTCCAAATTTCGAAGGCGGGTTGTCATTACAGGCATTGGCTTAGTGACTCCTCTGGGTGTTGGAACTCAACTGGTTTGGGAGCGTCTTATCCGAGGAGAAAGTGGAATTGTTTCACTCACTGGTGAAGAGTATAAGAGTATTCCTTGCAGTGTTGCTGCGTATGTGCCAAGAGGTGGTGATGAAGGTCAGTTCAATGAACAAAACTTCGTGTCCAAGTCAGAAATCAAGTCTATGTCTTCTCCTACCATCATGGCCATTGGGGCTGCAGAGTTAGCCATTAAAGATTCCGGCTGGCATCCTCAATCCGAAGCTGACCAAGCAACTACTGGTGTTGCAATTGGCATGGGAATGGTTCCTCTTGAAGTCGTTTCTGAAACTGCTTTGATGTTTCAGACAAAAGGTTATAATAAAGTCAGCCCGTTCTTTGTCCCTAAGATTCTGATCAATATGGCAGCAGGCCAGGTCAGCATTCGATATAAACTCAAGGGTCCCAATCATGCAGTGTCCACAGCCTGCACCACAGGAGCTCATGCTGTGGGAGACTCTTTTAGATTCATAGCCCATGGTGATGCCGACGTGATGTTGGCTGGAAGTACAGATTCCTGCATTAGCCCTTTATCTCTTGCTGGGTTTTCCAGAGCCCGAGCTCTGAGCACGAACTCAGATCCTAAGTTGGCGTGTCGGCCATTTCATCCAGAAAGAGATGGTTTTGTAATGGGAGAAGGCGCAGCCGTGCTGGTGCTGGAAGAACACGAACATGCTATTCAGAGAGGGGCCCGGATCTATGCAGAAGTTTTGGGCTATGGACTCTCAGGCGATGCTGGTCACATAACGGCTCCTGATCCTGAAGGAGAAGGGGCCTTAAGGTAAAGACTGATTGTTTTGTTCTGAATACTTCTTCAAGTAAGAAACTTTGTCGAAGTCCCAAATTAGGGAAAATTGTAGTATCTGGCCTACGTGTCCAGTATCTTTGGTTCCATTTTAGAGTAAATGTATAAAATTTGTTTTTTTTAGTTACTTGCTTTAAGCATTTGAAAACATTTGAACATACTTATGAAAATTGGATTTTATTATATATTAGTTAAGGCCAAAAAAGATGATATTTTATTAGAAATTATACAGTCCATAGGCTTGTGTGTTTAGCTCACGGTGGTGAGTCAGTCTGAGGTACTGGGTGTAACTCATTTTTCCCAGGCAGATGGTACGGTATTCCAACTCACATTGAAAATGGGATTCTCTTATTAGAGCAAAGGACTCTTCATCCAGTGTACTTGGATACCTACGTTTTCCCATATAAGCCATACAGATAAAGACTCTCCTGTTAAAATTAAACTTAGTTCAGGCCACACACGGTAGCATGTGCTAGAGGCTGTTGCGTGGCAGGCTGAGGCCACGTGGGAAACCCGGATTTGATTTTCAGACTACTCTAAAAAACTAGGAGTCGTGGTGCCTGCCTGTGGTCCTAGCTACTTGGGAGGCTGAGGCAGGGGGATTGTGACAGATTAGGTCTTGTCTGAAAATATCCCCCAACACACACAAAATAAAACACAAAAAATTAAACTTAGTTCTGATAGTTTTCTTTTTTCTTTCTTGTGTAGGTGTATGGCTGCTGCTATAAAAGATGCAGGTGTACAGCTGGAAGAGATATCCTATGTCAATGCACATGCTACTTCCACACCATTGGGAGATGCTGCTGAAAACAAAGCTATTAAACACCTCTTCAAAGACCACGCATCTTCCCTTGCAATTTCTTCAACTAAGGGAGCCACAGGACATCTCCTGGGAGCAGCAGGGGCTGTTGAGGCTGCTTTTACCACACTAGCGTGCTATTATAAAAAACTACCGCCTACTTTAAACCTGGATTGTACAGAACCAGAATTTGATCTCAATTATGTTCCACTCAAGGCACAGGAATGGAAAACTGAGAAAAGACGTATTGGACTCACCAATTCTTTTGGTTTTGGTGGTACCAATGCAACTCTTTGTATTGCTGGTATGTAGATCAAATCATTTGTAATCAAATGTGGATTTTTTTTTAATGTTATAAGCGAAGAAATAATATGTCTGTGAATATTTATATATCAGCACCCAGATACCCTTTGTTAAAGTTTCTCAGCCCTGGCACTATTGATTGGTAGGGTAATTCTTTGCTGGGGTATGAGGGGCTGTCCTGTGCATTGCAGAATGTTTATCAGCGCCTTGGTTTCTTCCTATGAAATTCTAATAGCACTTCCTTCTCCAGATGGGACAACCGAAAATGTCTCTAGACATTGCCACATGTTTTCTGGACAGCAAAATAACCTCACATGGGAACCACAGATCTAAGTTTTCCTAATAGGATAGATCAAACAACTTTTCAAATGGCATTTTTCTTGCTCCTGCCTGTTTCTCAGATGTTTGGTAAGTAGCTACTCTGCTAGGCAGGATTACTGCCTTGTACAACTCTGGGTGCATCATCCATATACAATATAAGGAAGGAATATAACTAAAATATAATATAACCATTATTGGTCAACTAATCTAGCCCTTTTTTCTTTATAATATCCATACTGTAATTCAGTAAATTAATGGAATTTCCCTAATGTTCCAAGCCATCGGTTCTCTAGAAGGAGGAAGTGAAACTGATTTGTTATTTATGCTGACACCTAGTGATTTATTTTATTTTGTTTTATTTTATGTTTTTTGCTATAGAGTGCCTGTACTCACCAGAGAGAGATATAGAGAGGGAAAGTGAGAAATCACTCCCCAGAGGGCATGGCCACGTTGTAGTCCCTTCATTTTCCTCTCAGGATTTGAGCATGCACATACACATGGTTGGTGTCACACATGCTTGGCATGATTTTCAATCTGCCAGGTCTGGGGCTTGAACTGTGGTCAGCCATGTGGGAATCCAGCACCATAACCACCATGCTACCTGCTGGCTCCAACTGGCACCTACTATTTAATGTAAATAAAGGTCTTTGGTTAGTATGGACATTGTCCTGTGTCTTCTAACATTCTACCATAAGTGCTGGTGGTTCTTTTACTTTCCTGCCACATGGCTGACCATGGTTTGAGTCCTGGACCTGGTGGCTTGCTTTCTCACTCACTCTCTCTCTTTCTCTATCTTTGGCAAAATTCATGTGAAAAATAACAATAATAATAAATAAATAAATAATTATTTTTTTAAAAAAGACACAGATGTTATGTGATATATACTCATTAAAATGTCTTTTTTTTTTTTTCTTCTTTTAAGTAGAGAGGTTTTCGCTATAGGGCATATGTGCTTGCAGGAGAAACAGAGAGACAGAACGTGAGAAATCACCCCCCAGAGGGGATGGCCATGCTGCAATCCCTTCTCCTCTTGGGATTCTGGGCACGTACACACATCCTCCCAGAGTGAGTTTTAAGCTGCCGGGTCTGGGACTCAAATCACGGTCAACTATGTGGGAATCCAGTGATGTAACCATTATGCCCTGTGCTCATCCTGCTCATTAAAATATCTTAAAGCAGTGTGGAAGAGATAAGTCAGTCCTCTCTCTACACCCCTCACTACCAGCTAATTCCATTTTACAACCTCACTGGGAGCTGAAATATGTGTGGGCAATTTTGTCGTGCCTAACTTCAACAAACAGCACATGAAAACTTTCTTTTACTGCTTAATTGCACCATGGCCAACCTCTGTTAAAGATGCCCCAGAGGTAAAGAAACTACCAGAAGATCACCCTCCTATCTAGAGTGGTTTAGTGGGAGAACTGGGGGGATTTAGACTCAGTAGGTCTGGATCTTATTCACTCCACTGAGCTTCAGTTCTGATCTGCAACATAGAAACAATAATACTCAAATATGGCTGATCAATACATTAACTCTAACTCTCTGTTCAAGGAATGGCATTATATTAAGAGAGAGGAGTCTGGTATATTCCATATTACTAAATTCTCTAGGAGCAAGTTCAGAAAATTGTATGACTATTATTATTGTGTTGTCTTCCTGCCCTATAATGGCATGGACAAAACTGTTGCCAAGGTCAAAAGCACCATATCCAGGCCTCAGAAATTCCCCCTAAAATGAGCGGTGTGAAGCATTGAAATATTAACAAAGACGCTTATAACATTCTGAAGAGATGAAAGCTTAGAAAGCTCTTTTTTGGCTGGCTCAGGCACCCCTTTCTAGCAGTAGGGGTGGATTAGATGACCTCTCAAGGTTTTTTTCTAGCCACGGTTTTGTTTTTTGATGTCTATTTAAAGATTATGCTAATACTGCTGAGGTGAAATCCTTTGTACACAAGGATGGTTGAAAATACTCACTCATGACCTGAATCTATGCCTGCCCGGTTAAAATTGTATCTTGAGATTAACTAGACTCAATTGCTCATGTTTTATACAAGCTGGTGGATCTTTTTTCCTCCTCAAGATGATTTCTCTGTGTGTGTGCTTGTATTTTGGTCTAAGGCAAGGGGGAGAAGGTTGATAAAAAATGCATTCAGATGTAGAAGGAATTCGATTATTTTAATAACTAAGCTCAGTTATCATATTGCGGTCCAGAAAGATGGATGAATAATAATGTAGAATGCAAAGATCCAGGAGGTAATCCCCTAGACAAGGCATTGCTACAGCAGCATATTAACAAGAAGAGCCATTTTAGCAGAGAACAAAGAAAGCAAGCCCCCAAATCATAAGCACCTTGTAGCTAGTAAGTAAATTGCATCAAACTTTAGGCAAATAGGCTCTGGAGTCAGCCTGCCTGGGTTCAGATACTGGTTCTGTCTCATAAGAATTTTGCACCTTGGCAATTTATCTAACTTCTTTGTACTTTATATGTTTCATCGGTGAAATAGGGGGAATAAGGGTAGTATCTATTTCTGAGGGTTGTGAAGATTAACTGAGTTAATACAGGTATAGTGGTTAGTGGAGTGGCTGGAAAGGAACATGCTCCATAATAGTGATTAATTCAGAATACGAGGTCTTGCTGTGCTTCATCTTGTTTGCTTTTTGTTTTTGTTTCTTTACATTATGGAAAGTGGCAAACATACTAACAAATATGGAAAGGAGTAAAAACTCTGTTAGTTTACATTCTGAACTTTGAGTGTATACTGGACAGGGACCAAGACATATAGAAAGAGACTAGGCTTTGTATTCTGGAAAAGTTTCTTTAAATTCTGGCTCTGTCATTGAGTACCCAAATTTAAGTTCTTTTGATCACTTTTTTTTCCCTTATCCGTGAGAAGTTACAATACTTACCGTATAAGTATCCATTCATTCATTAAGCACTTACTGGCATGAATTACTTATAAAGAATTGTACAAAATAAATGCTAAGGATAAGATAATATATATGAAAGTAATAGATTTGAATAATAGTAGTTGCTCAATAAGTAGCAGCTATTATTATTATTGCTATTTTTGTTATTATTATTACCACTGTGCATCAGTAAATCAGCAATCTTTTGAAATTATACTAGTACAAATATCACATCATCTAGCCCTCTGACCGTAAGTCAGGAGCCCCCAGACTGGTATCCTTCCAGGGCCTTCTCTCCCAGGAGAAAAGTGTTTTTCTCCCTAAATGAAAGTACCACACCAGTCTGCAATGGTATGTGATTTCTGACAGTCCTGCTCAACTGTATCCTAGGAGGAGATTAAGCTGATTACCGTGAATATCATTCCATTTCACAATGGTTGATACGTATTTGCTAGTAATTTTGATCTGGTAAGGAGTCAGTCAGTAGAAAATTAGACATTTAAATGATTCTTATTAGCTGTTCCTCACAAATAATCGGGCTATAATCTAACTCATGATTCTTGGCAAAGCGATTCTTATTTCATTTATCACAAATAATTATTATTTATTACTTTGAATTTCTTAAATGTTTTCAATTTTTTTTTTCATTATTCTTTTTGGGGAAAAAAAACCTTTGCGATAGCTTAGTGTGTTAATCTCAATTTCACAGATGGGGAATATGGGACAGTTCTTTGGCAAACAGCAATGTATCCTGTTGCACTAAAAAAAATTAGGCAAAGTTCTCTCCTAATGAGCAACCACAACCAGCACCTACTATTAAACAAGAAACATCTTTACACACACACACACACACACACACACACACACACACACACACACGATAGAAAAGATGCTCTTTGAGGCCAGTCAGTGGTAGTTAGGGCAGCTGGATTCCACACAGCCAATTGAGTGGCTCAGATCCTGAAACCGATGGCTTGATAAACATGCCAGGAGTGTGTGTGTGTGTGTGTGTGTGTGTGTGTGTGTGTGTACCCAAAACTCCAAGAGGAGAATGGAGGAGAAGGGATTAACGGTGTGGCTGACCTTCTCAAAGGACAATTTCTCACTTTCTCTTCTTCTCTCTTTGTCTCTCTCCTGACTGTAGTAAACACACACAAACACACACACACAAATGCTCTTGGATCAATGCTTGTAATGTCCCACAACAAACAAGCTCTTTGCTTGATTTCTGTCCCCAAAATTCATGTTGAAAAAGCTCAGCTAAACAATAGTAATCCCATTCCCTCTCTGCTGGTTTCCTATCTTCAGAATGCCTCGTCTCCCTCTTGTCCGTTTCTACTCATTTAACTCAGCTTCTCAGTCAACTTTTGCTTTGTCACAACTACAAAATTTCAGTTGCATGCAACTATAAGTGTTCCTAGCTCATGCACCTGTTGGCTGACCTGGTTCTGCTTAATGCCAAAGACCCAGCGTCTACCCAGGTTAGGTTTCTCATGATCATGACTTGGGTGCAGTAGCATAGGGTTAGTGCACAAACAATGGTAAACCTTTGCCGGTGGTGCATCCCATTGGCCAGAACAGGCATATGACCTCTCCCAAAGTTGAGGGTGGGGAACTTGACCAACCACGAGGCATCATCAGGATTTTGATATATTATTGGTGGAAGCTGAAAGACTAAAGTCCTGCAGACAGTGACAGCACCTTCCTCTTTCC
>NW_006159865.1:2307482-2313557 GCF_000334495.1 Tupaia belangeri chinensis | reverse complement strand
CGCAGGACCGTGATCCCTGTGAATGTGATACTCAATGAAGCCAGGGATTTCCCATGGCAGGGGTTAGATTTATGGCTAAACTGCTTTGCTCTTCTACTCCTGAACTTAGACTTTGCAATGTGACTTCGAAGATCTCCTTGTCAAGAGTGAAAGTCTGTTCAATCCGAGCTGATTGGTGACTTGCTGTGGCCAATAGCCTGCAGCAGAAGTGATGACGTGTCAGTTCTGAGCCTAGGCATCGAGGAACTTAGCAGACTGCTGTTCTCTCTTTGCCACTGCCTTGAGAATAAACCTGGGCTATCTTCTGAGTAGTGAGAAGATCGGATACAGCAGAGCTGAGACTTCCTTCCATAGCTGTTTCTGCTGAAGCCATTGCTTGTCAGTTAGTCAGTCTATTACCAGTCCAACTGACTGCACACAGGGGTATGTTTAGAGCAACAAACTGCATGGCTGACTTATAGATATCTGAAGCATTTTATATATATATATACATTATACATATATAAAATAATATCTAATATATATAAAATAATATATAAAATATGTATATATATATATATATATACATTTTTTTTTAAGAGAGTTTTTTGCTATAGGGCATAGAGAAAATGTGCTGGCTGGTGAGACAAAGAGACAGAAGGAGGAAAATCACCCCTCGGTGGAATGGCCAAAATGCAATCCCTTCTCCTCCTTTTTACTCTCAGGATTTTGGGCACACATGCACATGTACGTGGCGTGAGTTTAAGCCACTGGGGGCTCTGGGACTCGAACTGTGGTCAATTACATGGGAGTCCAGCAACGTAACCATTATGCCATCTGCTGGTCTATAATACATGGTTGCTTAAAGCCCATAGGTTTCAGATGGCTTGTTAGGAAGACATACTAACTAAAACACCCTAGAACTTCCCAGCTTGGGTATTCCTAGATGCCGTTCTTCAGTATCTGGCTTTGCACATTTTGCGCTGCTGTTACAAAATGCCATAGACTGGGTAATGTGTAAAGAACGGAAATGTGTGTCCTCCTGCTTCTGGAAGCTGGGAAATTCAAGGCTGATGGGCCGGCATCTGACCCAGGCCACCTTGTGCCATCCCATGGCAGAAGTCATCACGTGGGCATGCAAAAGAAAGAAAGAAAACAGGGCTGAACTTTTTTCTTTTTTTAAATTTAAACTCATACTTTAATTTTTTTACTAACATTTTTAATTGCCAAAGGATGTGTGTGCTGTGTACACACATATATGCATGTGTGCACACGTGTACATAAGAGAGAGAGAGAGGGCACCCCAGTGGAGCGTGCTCATGCAGTGAGGCCTTCTCCTCCATTTCTTATCCTGTGATGATGTGGGGAATGCATCCACACACATCTGGTGTGTTTTTCAAGCCCCTGGGGCCAGGATTAGCACCACGGTTGGCCATATGGATCCAGCTTCCAAAGCAGAGGTTTGCTGTTCTTTGGGGCTAAATTTGTTCTTTAAAAAAATTTGTCAGAGGGCACACACACTCTCCAGTGAGAATGAGATGGGCCAGTGGGTGGGAGGGGGTTGAGAAAGTGTCCCTCATGCAGATGGTCATGCCACAGTCCCTTTTTAATTTTCCCCTCCTTTTGGGATTTTGAGCATGCATGCACATGCACCTGACATGTTTCTCATGTCACTGGGTCCAGAACTTGGATCTTGCAGTTGGCCATGTGGAGTTCAGCTGCCTTGACTACCACACCACTGGCTGGCCCTATCTTTTTCTTATAAGGAATTCACTCAATAATTGCATTAATCTGTTTATGAGGGCAGAGACTATATGACCTAATCACCTCTTAAAGTTCCCCTCTCAACATCGTTACATTGGGCATCTTTTCCAATATCGACTTTGGGGGACACATTCAAACCATAGCAATTCCTGAACCTGCTTTCTTTCTTAACACATCCTTCGACCACTTTTCTACAGTAAGCACAGCGGGTACCATTTCTTTGGGAAGGTGACGTGATTCTAATTGATTTTGGAGAATGTGATTACTGATACGAAGAAATGGAAAGAAAAGCCCACGGTGTTTTCTGTTCAAGCTGTCAGATGCATTCCAATTTATATAACAATGGTAATTCATTTCAGCTGGGTAGGAAAAAAAATCCATTTTGTTTGAGGAATCAGTGAACTGTAGAAAAATTTGTCAGTAACCATCGTTTGAATTTTTAGTCTCCACGTAGGAGGCACATTAATTTTACACCGACAGCTAATATACAGGGAAACTAACCCAAGATAGAGAAAGCAATTTGTCACTATTGTGCATTTCTGAAAATATGTGCTAATGGGACTGAAATAAAATAAAAAGATAAGAGGCCTGATATTAAAGCTCTACTTTTTTCTCTCCTATTTCATTTTGTCAGATCTAAGATAGAGTTAATATAAAAATAGAAATGCAAAGAGATAGAGGGGTGACTCACAGTTCACATTTTGCAATTATCAAACGTATTTAAGGGCAAGACCTTTGGGGTTTGAGAAAAACAGGACTTTATTGAATGTGTCAGGAGAATGGTCCATTTTTTTCAGTTACTCTGTAAATTCTACTGTAAATCTTTCTGTCATTTTAGTGTTCTGTTACCAGTATTTTTCTACTCACACCTGAATAATGTTTTTTTTTTAAATTATTTAATTTTATTTACTATTACTATGTTAAAATGGTAAGATTTATGGTATATTAAGTTCAATAAATTATGTAATTAAAGCTATTTTTACTTTTTATGGGGCCAGCAATCGGTGTGGTGGTTAAGGCACTGAACTCCCACATTGCCCAAGGTAGTTCGAGTCCTGGGCCTGGTGGCTTAAAAGTCATGACGGGTCCATGTGCATGGCTGCACAAAATCCTGAGAGGAGAATGAAGGAAAAGGGATTGCAGCATTTCTGCTTTCCCGTGGGGTGATTTCTTATTTTCCCTTTCTCTGTCTCTCTATCTCTCTTTGGCAAGTGTATGTGCCCTGTAACAAAATCCTTTCTGAAATGCGAGTATTAGAGAATTTTAAATTACATAGGAAGTCACATTTGGAAAGTGCTGTGTTGCATTCTTCTCATCTTTTGGTCAATGAATCTTTAGTCTTGATTACGCTCTAGTACTGTTCGTTATGTGAATCATTGTTCCAGTGTTACAGCTAATCCAACCCTTGCCCATATACTCAAATTCAGATTATAACTGAACTCATCATTCACTTTTCCCTCAGAGGAACAACTGAGTCACATCCTAGGTTTAACCAGTGAATATTTGTCAAAAGTCAGCTGAATCGGCAGCCTTCCAGTTATACTAAACCTAACAGCCTGAGCTAGATCAAGAAACTAGTTTATTTATCATTATTATTATTATTATTATTATTTTGCTTTCCTATGTGCTGAGCTGATTCTCTTTGGTTGGAGATGGGCTTCTCCTAACCTTCATAGAGAAGCCAAAGGAAGGATTCTGATTGGCCACACCTGAATCACATGCACAATCCTTAACCAATCGCTGGGGGCTGAAGAAGGTAGCCTTGATTGAATTGGGTTGGGTCACAGGCGCCCCCTGTGGCTAGTGCAGAGAATTTGTTACCATAAAGGAGAGAGGCAAGTATGTCCACGGAGCAGGCAAACATAGTCACTGCAGGCTCTCCCAGCCCGCAGAAAGTCTTCAAGCCTGAACTCTGTTACCTGGAGGGCCAGCTGAGCTGTGTCTCTGCCTGTTTGGTTTACACGTCTGAGTTTAGGTAGACTGGAGTTCATCCACACACACGTGTGCAACTGAGAGTACAAATCATCCTGAGTTGTAGGCCATGCGGCTGGAAAACAAAACATATGTGCTCTTCCCACATCCTTTGCTCTGCTTAAAGGCTTTCTATAGTATTTCCATGGCTTTGCCAAACAAAGAGTACTAAGCTGTAAAGACAGAGTAATCACACACTACCGGAAGTGATGGAGCCATTACCCACAGTGAGTGAGTGTGCAACCCGGCAGGGCAAAAGGGCCTTTGGGTTTATCCTGTAATTAGTCTGTATTTCTTATAGTTATATTCCAGAAAATGTCTCTCAGCCTACTTAAAACACATTTTAAAGAAAAGAAAATACCTGCTATTTAAAATTGTACTGTATTATTGTAGGAAAAAAATGAATTCTTGTAGTTGGTCAAATGAGGTTCTGGTGGTTCTCTTTGAAAGGAAGGTAATATCAGATGTATGTGAAATTAAAATGTTGCAGGTTGGGACCAGCAGGTGGTATGGTGGTTAAGATGTTGGACTCCCATGGGGCTGATGGAGATTTGAGTCCAGGACTAGTCACTTGAAACTCACACTGGGCGTATGTGCATGCATGCCCCAAATCCTAGCAGAATACCGGAAAATGGAGGAGAAGGGATTGCTGCATGGCTATCCTCCCCTAAGAGGGTGATTTCTTTTTCTTTTAGAGTTTTTTTGTTTGTTTGTTTGTTTTTGTTTTTTTAATATAGGGCACGTGCGTTCACCAGACAGACAGGGACAGAGAGACAGAAACCGGGAAGTCACCCCCCAGGGGGGATGGCCACGCCACAATCCCTTCTCCTTCATTCTCCTCTTGGGATCTTGGGCACGCACACACACATGCCCGGCGTGAGTTTCAAGCCACCGGGTCTGGGACGCGAACCACGGTCGACTACTTGGGAATCCAGCGACATAGCCATTACACTAACTGCTGGTTCCTGAAGCTTGCTTTTTCAATTTCCCTCTCTCTTTCTCTGGTCTAATTCAAAAGAATAATACTACTAAATAAAATTTAATAAAAAAAAAAAATTGTTACAGGTTCTGATCTTGTATATATGGTATACTGTTCTTCTTTAGAAACATTCTTATGTCTGTTAAATGTTTTCTTCTGCACCCCCACTTCCCACCCTCTGGCATGTTTTTTAAGCTACTAGGCTGGGATTCAAAGTATGGTTGGCTATGTAAAACCTGACTTCTAACACTGCACTTAACCACTGCACTGTGGGGCTGGCCTAATATATAAGCTTTGAAGTTTTTCATAAAAAAATCAGTAGGTGATGAATGTTCTTGTGCATAGTATCATGTTTTTACCATGTTCGAATATTTCCTTGTGTAAATTGTTTAGAGCAGATATTGTGGTTTACAGAAATTACTGTGATCAGTACTTTTCCCCTGTGAGCAGGATCTAATGTCCCAACCATGACCTCCGATGATTTGCTTTCACCAATGGGATGTTAGAAATGCGATTCAGTCAGAGCTGCGAGAAGTGCTTTTTAATTGGATTGCTGCCGTTGCCATGAGAAAACATTTTTAGCTAGTGTGTTGGTTACAGGATGATAAAAGTAGAACTGCCCCAGATAAGCTGATTTAATAAAGTTCTGGCTAACTCAGAGCCACCCACTCAGCCCACAGGTACTTGAGCAAGCCCAGCAAGACCAGCAGAACTACACAGTTAATCCACAGATAGGTAAACATCAAACACTCGTTTTCGTATGGCAATGCGAATTTGTGGTTTGTTGTATTACATTAATATGACAACAGATAACTGATAATAGTGAGATTCAACTGTTTTTTTAATGCATGTATTGACTTTTAGTTTTTATAAGCCTTGACACTTTTTGGAAATTGTTTGTGTGTGTGTGTGTGTGTGTGTGTGTTTGTGTGTCTGTATTAATTTGCCCGAGGGCATGTGTACTTGCTAGAGCGAGAGAGAGACAGAGAGAGGAGAGGGAAGAAGCATCCCCCAGCGTCCCATAGTAATGGTGAAATCCTTTTTTTTTTTTTTCCCCATTTTATACCTTGTAGGAATTTGGGGCACATGTACAAACATGCCCAGCATGGTTTTCAGGCTCCAGGACTAGGATTCAAACCACATGGTTGGTCATGTGGGATCTGGTTGCCATATCCAATGGGATATGGCACCAGCCCTTGATATTTTTGAGACAATACATGCAATTATTTTGAAGTGATAATATACATCCATTATGATTAGTAAAAGAACAAAACAAATAGCCAAAAGTCTTCTTGGCAGTTTCTAGATTTGATATTTTTGTTTTTAAAGAATTATTTTTATTAAACATTTATTTATTTATTTTAATTTGACCAGAGAGGGAA
>NW_006159865.1:2304757-2307461 GCF_000334495.1 Tupaia belangeri chinensis | reverse complement strand
AGAGAGAGACAGAGGGAAAGTGAGAAAGCAAGCTGCCAGGTCCAGGACTTGAACCATGGTCGACCATGTGGGAGTCCAGCACCTTAACCACCATGCCATCTGCTGGTCCCAAATTTTTTTTAAAAGAGAAATTTTTGCTGTAGGGTGCGTGTGCTTGACAGAGAGAGAGAAAGGAAGAAATCACCACTCCCTCCACCCACCTGCAGTCCCTTCATTCTTCTCTGGGATTTGGGTGTAAGCTCACACTCACACTCGGCATGAGTTTCAAGTCTCTGGGTCTGGGACTTGACTCACAGTCAGCCAGATGGGAGTCCAATGACATAACCATTAGGCCATCTGCTGGTCCTTCTGGATTTGATTCCTAACTTGGCTTTTGCACTTATCTTGGTTTTGATTATATATTTGAAAACTTTTCAATAGTACAATGGAAGATGAATAATTCATTGTCAATTACAGAAAGAAAATGGAAATATGAAAGTACAAAGTACAAGAAAAAATGACTAAATTAATGGACTAAACTTATTTTTAAAGT
Source organism: Tupaia belangeri chinensis (assembly GCF_000334495.1). NCBI lineage: Eukaryota > Metazoa > Chordata > Mammalia > Scandentia > Tupaiidae > Tupaia > Tupaia belangeri. Next base: position 2,306,929 of record NW_006159865.1, on the reverse strand, counting down.
TGTCTTCAAATATTATCTTCAAATACTGTTAATGAAAGTCATATATAATATATATGTGTGTGTGTGTATATATATATATATATATTCCACGAGTGAGACAGAGAGACAGAGACAGAGGGAGAGGCAGAGAGAGACTGAGGGAGAAAGACGCAGTACCTTGACAGGTCTTGATGCTGTGATTCACCCCAGCTTTAGCCAGCCTGGACTATGGGCACACAGTGCCTGGTGTACTCAGGGAGGTCTCTGGTTGCAAACTGCTAACCCTACATGCATCTGCCTTGAAGAGTTACATTTCAGTGCTGAACCATCCTCTGGCCCTATCCTACTTTCATTTTTATTATTATTTTTTATTTTTTTGGAGAGGTTTTTGCTATAGGGCGCATGCGCTCGCCAGAAGGACAGAGGGAGACAGAGAGACAGAAAGCGAGAAATCACCCCCCAGGGGGGATGGACACGCCACAGTCCCTTTTCCTCCATTCTCCTCTCGGGATCTTGGGCATGCATGCAGCTTTGTTTTCTTCCTTGGTCAAAGGGAGCAGAAGTTAACTGGAAGTGAGAAGGAACTGAGGAAGCAACCAGGGTAGGCTCCACTCTCCATCAAGGACAGGTGGGTGTGACAATTTGTGAGAGTCCAGGCAGGCACCATGTTCCAGAGGCCTTTGCTCTGTAGGAAAAAGGACAATTTGGAAGTGTAGGTAGGTGTCTTTCGCTTGGCTTCTCATAAAACAGAATTTGAGATTTTTGTTGGAGAGCTCATGCACTCAATGAAGAGATAGAGACAGAGACAGAAAATGAGAAATTATGTCACATGGATGGCCACATCACAATCCTTTCTCCTCCATTCTCCTCTCAGGAATTTGGGCACGCACGCACACACATGTGCCCAATGTGGGTTTTAAGCCACTGGATCTGAGACTCGAACCACAGTTGACTGTGTGGGAGTCCAGCAACATAACCATTATGCCATGCCATCTGGTGGTCACCTTGCAGCTGTTTTCATGAGCTCTGCCTTAGCGCTCACTAGCATGCACCCTGAGGAGTGTTGGATCCCTAGAGGTCTAATTTTTTCTTCCTTTACATCTTGGCTGTCTGCCACTCTCCTGGAGCCTTCCCTGATCACTCTGAAAACTGGCACCCTCTTCTACTGATGCTCCTCCCCTTCCCTTTTCCCTATAGCACCTCACCTTCTAACAGACTATAAAACTTACTTCCTTATTAAATTATTATTTATTGTTCTTTCTCCCTCTACAGAAGGTAAGCTCCAAAGGGCTGGCATCTTCGGGTTGTTGGTGAATGTCCTAAGTCCCTGCAACAGTGCCTGGCACAGAATGAGTGCTCAAAAAATTATTTAGGTTTTTGAATAGAAAATGAAGCAACCCTGATAGTAGGAAAATTGAAGTGAACTTTCCTGGTAGGGAAGAGCTCATGTTTATTCTCTCTCTCTTTTTTAAGATGAATGCAGTTTGCAATCCAGTGAGTAAGAACACAGGCCAACTCCTAAGTAGAGCAGGCATAGAAATGTGCTAGAATTCTAACCTTCCTTGTATTTGGGTTGCTTTCATTTTTTGGCTATTATGAATAATACCACTATAAACATCTGAATGGAAGTTTTGTGTGGACATTTGCTTTCAGTTCTTTTGGGTAGATACCTAAGAGTGGAATCTTCATTTATTTTTGTCCACTTCATTCTGGGAATATATTTCCTATAAGACACAAACATTTATTCCAGTAGTATTAGATATATTAGCTAAATTGGACATTATAAGAGACTAAGAAAAGTAGCAATACAGATTAGAAAAAAAATATTGAGAAAGGCAAACATTTCAAACAAAATATGTAGGCCACATATTCTGCAAGCTTGCTACAATTAGACTGAGAATTGGAATGAAGACACCTGGCAGGTGTTGAGAGTCCTTCTAAGTTAGAAATGAAACCCAGAAGTAAAATGTTTCCATAAGCCACAAAGCTTAAAAAACAGGACTGCCTACAGAACAATAAAGACCTTCTATACAAGAAAAGAGCTAGGAAACTGGAAGAAATGATTTACCACATCAGTAAAAGAAGGTCAGTGTGCATACTATGTAAACAATACTAACAAATCATTTAAAAATACAATGTAATATATTAAAGGGAAGCAGGCATTTTTTAAAAAAGAGATAGGGTTTTGGGGAA
>NW_006159865.1:2300726-2304726 GCF_000334495.1 Tupaia belangeri chinensis | reverse complement strand
AAAGAGTTAAATAGATTAGAAAAAAGTAAAATGGTATTGATTAGAGATTATATTGGTAAACCTTTCTAGGAGGGCAAACTGGTGTCATAGTATTGGTGAAAACATAGGCACACAGATTGATATAGATTAATGGAACAGAACAGGAGCTCAGAAATAGACCTACATAACCCCATTGACAAAGGATCAAGAGTGATTTAATCTAGAAAGAATAATGTTTTCAACAAATGGTGTGGGACCATTGCAAATCTATATGCACAAAAATGGACCTAGACGTAGACCTTACAGCATTCATAAAAATTAGTATATTGTAGTAAAACTTCAAAATACTAGGAATAAAAAGGAAATCCTAAAGCTATTTATGCTTAAAAAAAAAACCCAGACTATCTAGGATGAAAAAAAATCAGACTAATATCAGGCTTTTCATCAGGAATACTTGATACATGAAACAAGCATACAGCATATTCAGAGTTCATAAGAAAGTTACTGTGGATGGAAAAAGACTACATCTATGAGAAAAGGTGATGCATCGTGTAGCTTTTTTTTTTTAAGAATTACTTAATTTTATTAAGTATTATTATTATTTTTTTAATTCTTCTAACACACACACACATACACACACACACACACACACACACACAGAGAAAGTCACTAGGTCCAAAACTCAAACCATGGTTGGCCATATGGGAGTCCAGTGCCTTAACTACCACACCACTTGCTGGCCCCTCATGCAGCTTTTAAGTGTTGACTTAGACAGCAAACTAGAGGTCAGCCTAAGCTTGGGAATGGGTGTACACTCATTTTTTTAAGAAAGAGAAGGGAAAGCATGAGGTCAGCCTAAGCTTGGGAATGGGTGTACAATTGTTTTTTTAAGAAAGAGAAGGGAAAGCACGCTCAGAGCAAATGATCAATGCATTTAGCCTTAGCTAAGCAAATTAAGTAACATGGGTCTGGACACCTATCATTTTCTCAACTGTGTCTTTATTCTCTGTATGCCAATTGTGGCAGAGCAGTTATCAAAGATATTCACATAGTCCCTGTGCCATCGTGTGATTTCTATAGAGCCTCTAGCAGCTGACAGAGCTTACTTTAAAGAAAGCCTTCTGGTCAGTGGGAGTGCTCAGAGTATGATAGCTCCTTCTGCCATTAGACATGATTTGGCTAGAAAGCTTTTGCTTGAAAACAATGTAGTTTAGTCTAGTCAGTTCATCAAAAAGGATAATGCCAGGAGATGCAATTTTATCATGTAGAAAACTTTTGATGCATTATCTCATCTGCTTGCCAAATGCAGCTTACCAGTGAAATCACCCTACTTACTACCAGATGGAATTTTATGCAAGCACACAACGATGGGTGCCAGAACAGTGAGAGGAGACATTTCAAAGCACAGCTGCTCGGTCTGCCCAACATAGGACTGGAGAACCAAATTTATCCGTGGGTGCTTGCCAGACAGCAAGCCTCTCAGCTTAGCCAATTATGTAAATGGACCTTGAAGAATAATTTGTACCAGGCACCGTTTCAGTTGAAAGCCCTGCTCTTGTAAGCCCTATCCTGAGTCTAGACTGTTCTCATATTTTTCTCTTCTCCATTCTTTATTTTATTTTATTGTTCTGAATTGTGGAGAAACTCTTTTCTCAAGCAGCTCTGAGCAGACACGGTAAGACCTTTGTTGGATTGATAATCATCTGGAAGACATAAAATCGGCATAAATAATGAAATCTTAATCACCCACTGTAGGGGCTGGCGGGTGGCATGATGGTCAAGGTGCTGGACTCCCACATGAATGACTGACCGACCTCAGTTTGAGTCCCAGACCTGGCAGCTTGCTTTCTCACTTTCCTCTTCTCTCTCTCTCTCTCTTTGGTCAAATTAAAAAAAAATATTAATAACAAATTAAATAAATAAATAATTTTTTAAAAATCACACACTGTGTATGTTTCTAAGGTCCACAGGTAAGAATTCTCAAGATTTGGTCAAATAATTTTTAAGGCAAAGAGTCACCATGTACTTGGTATTTTGTTTTCTGGTTCCTAAAAGACAAATCAAATCCCAGAGTATGGTGATTGTAGACTATTCCATGCAAACTATAAACAAATATCCTATTTTTTGTGCCTAAAAGTTATCTTGGGGGCCCTGTGGATCAAAAGGGAGTAATATATATAGCAGAGAAGTAACATGATTCCAGAGAAGGGTAGGGACTAAGAAATAAAACAATTTTGGCTATGTCGCTGTACTCCCACATAGTCAACCACGGTTCGAGTCCTGAACCTGGCAGCTTCAACTCATGCCAGGCTCGTGTGCGTGCGTGCCCAAGATCCTAAGAGGAGAATGGAGGAGGAGGGATTGCAGCATGGCCATCCCCCCTGGGGGGTGATTTCTCGATTTCTGTCTCTCTGTCTCTGTCTTCCTGGTGAGCGCACAAGCCCTATAGAAAAAAAAAAAAAAAGAAAGAAAAGAAAAGAAAACAATTTTGTACTGGATCCTCAGGAATGAATGAGGAAGGGGAAAAGAAAGCTGCAGAGGTTTCAGACTACTCAATTCGTGGCTTGGGGAAAGCCCCTCAGGTGTTCAGGGTTCTGCAGCCATCCCTACTCCTTGTTGATCAGATCATCTCACTTTTAGATATTGTGCATCTGCCCCATGTTTGTTGGAAGAAAGGGCTGCTTATCTCAAATGCATGTCTTGCCTTGACTGAGAATGACTTCAGGAATTTTAGTTTGGGAGCCACATCATTACTTTCCTGATTTTACAAGATCATTTCTGAATATATGGAATTTTATGTTTTTTTTTCCTCTCTCTTATCCTAGATGTGTAGCAATAAAATTCCACTGGTCTGCAATCATATTTAATAGCCTCTCTTTGGACATACAAAGTAACATGAAAAATAGAATGGGTCGGTTCTGCTATCAAACTACTAGAAACAATCAGATTACTAAAGTGTCCAATTGTAAGCTAACAAACAAAATTAGAAGATTTATTATATAAATATGAGCATGTTTTATATTAGTTGTACAGATATTTATATAGAAAATAGAAATCTTCTATTCATATTGGCACCATAAAACAAAAATCTAAAGATAAACAAAAATGTGAACCATCTTTTGAAGAAAGCTGTAAAACTCCACTATGAGGGCATAAAATAAGCCACCCACAGGCAAAAGGTCCCTCTATGGTCACTTTGGAATCTGGGTGAGATAAGATAGAGAAGAATTGTTCTGAGAAGGCAGACACACCCCCAGTGGCAGGCTTACCCAATAGACATGTTCCTGGCCACAGGCAAGAACAGCCCATCTCCCTACAGACTAAGCTCCAGCCTCTCCTGACCGAGGTCCTACAACTCATCTGTGCCTGGTATAAGGTCTGCTGGTGGACCCTAGTGTGGATCTTAAGTGGCCCTGTGACATGGCTCCAGCCCTGCTCTACTGCCAGTCAGAAGTCAGTCCTACCTGCACAAGGACCTGGTGGGAGATATGTGTTGTGCACCTGTGGTTACAGGCCCATCAGCCTTGGTCCCTACTGTGAATCTAAAGCAGCCTTGCAGCCAGCTTTTGCGCTGCCCTCAATCCTGTTTACCACCCAGTGATATCTGTCTGTGTCTCTTGAAGCAACCCTGCGGACCCCAATTTCTGCTATGGACCCTGAAGCAGTCCTGAGACCCTGAGACCCTCAGCCTTCTGCTGTGGCCCAGGGTTGGGGCTGGGACTTTATTTCTTTTTTCCCTCTTCCTATGTATATTCCTTCAGCCATTTCTTTTAGGGTCACATTGATCCAGTGGAGCATAGTCGTTCTCAAATCCCTTCTCCTCCATTTCTCCACCCTTTTGGGATTTGGGGCATGTGTGTACCTCTGCTTACCATGTTTTTTAAGCTTCCATACAAGGCTAAATGTTTTATACGTCTATGGAAACGTGCAGTTTGTTCACAGGCCATACCACCTAAATAGAAGCTGCAGAGTAGGAGAGACTATTTTCTTTTTCTTACACAGAGTTTCCCCCTCTTTTCCT
>NW_006159865.1:2299289-2300695 GCF_000334495.1 Tupaia belangeri chinensis | reverse complement strand
CCTTTTTTCACGCACACACACACACAAACATTCACTCTCTCTCACACACACAGCATCACCGTGCACACTCACATGCACACGCACAAGCAGAGCCTCTCAGCTGCTCTCTGCAGTTTTCAGGAAATGAATCAATAAACAAACTTAGTAAAGTAGCATGGTAGAAAATCAACATACAAAAGTCCATCTTGCTTCTATACCCTGACAATAAACTATCTGAAAAAGAAATTTAGAAAACAATCCTACTTACCATAGTACTAAAAAACAAACAAACAAAAAGCCTAGAAAAAAACTTAACCAAGAAAGTGAAAGATCTGTGTGCTGAACTACAAAATACTGATGAAAGAAACTGCACAAGATACAAGTAAGTAGAATAATATCCCATGTTCATGGACTGGAAGAATTTGTATCGTCAAAATGCCATACTACCGAAAGGATCTACAGAGTCAATGCATTCCTTGTCCAAATTTCAATGGCATTTTTCACAGAAGTAGAAAAAAATTCTAACTTTTTTTGAAGACTCTTGAGAAAGAACAAAGCTGGAGACATTTTACTTCCTGATTTCAAGTTATATTACAAAGCTATAGTAATCAAAATAGTATCTTAAAATAGTATACTAGTTTAATAGTATGTATATAAATTTCATGTAAACCAATGGAACAGCATAGAAAGCTCATGGATAAACTTATGCATGTATGATAAACTAATCTTCAACAGTTCCTAATAATAAACACTGAGAAAAAGACAGGATCTTCAATAAGTGGTGTTGGGAAAACTGGATATTTGCATACAAAAGAATGGGGTCCTTAAACTACATACAAAAATAAACTCAAAATAGATTAAAGACTTAAACATAAAACCAGAAAATGTGAAACTTCTAGTAGGTGGGGTCAGTGGATGGCATTGTGGGTAAGACCCTGGTCCACAAGGCCAACTCTGTGGTTTGAGTCCTGGACATAGCAGCTTGAAAAACATGCTGGGCACGTGAGTGTGCATGCCCAAAATCCCAAGGGGAGAATGGAAAAGAAGGGACTGTGGCATGGCCATCTCCCATGGGGGATGATTTCTCTTTCTTTCTCTCCAGTAAGTGCATGTGCCCTATGGAAAAAATGGAAAAAAAATTTCTATTATAAAAGCTAGCATAGGGAAAAATCTCTTTGACTCTGGTTTTGGAAATTATTTTTTATTTGAGACACCAAAAGTGCAGGCAGCAGAAACACAGAGACTACATCAAACTAAAAAGCTTCTACACAGAAAAGGAAACAATCAACAAAATGAAATGGCAAGCTTTGGAACGAGAGAAATTATTTGCAAACCACATCTCTAACAACGAGTTAATATCTAAAACATATATGAAATTCATACAACGCAATAGCAAAACATGAATTACCCAATTAAAAAAATTGGGA
>NW_006159865.1:2283105-2299258 GCF_000334495.1 Tupaia belangeri chinensis | reverse complement strand
AAGAGTAGGAATATACATTTTTTCAAACAAGGCATATAAATAGTGACCAGGTATATAGAAAGTACTTGATATCGCTAATCAGGGAAATATGAATCAACACCACAAAGAGATATCACCTCATACTTCTTACTGTGCTATTATTAAAAACTGGAACAATAGCAAGTATTGGTGAGGATATGGAGAAAAGATCATTATACAACATTGATGGGAATGTAAACTGGTACAGCCATTTCAGAAAACAGTATGAGGTTCTTAAAAATTAAAAACAGAACTAGCATATGATCCATTCATTCCATTGGTGGGTGTGTATACAAAAAAAATTACTATCTCAAAGATATGTCAGTTGTTGTATGTTCATTCCAGCATTTCCCCCAGGAACCAAAGTGTGGCACCATTTAAAAAACTGTGAAATATGTAAAGCAATGGAGCAGAACAGAGAAAACAGAAGTTAATTCACATGTATACAGAGAGGTGATTTTCAACAGAAGTGTCACGTGCATACTTTGGGGAAAAGATAATTTCTTCAATAAATGGTGCTGGGAAAACTGGACATTTATATGCATGAGGATAGACCTAGACCTTTATCTCTCAACATACATAAAAGTAACTCAAAATGGAGAAAAGACTTAAAATTGTACAACTATAAGAGGAACACTTAAGAATATTGGTATGGGCAGAGTGTTCATGAACAAAACTTTAAAAGCACAGGCAACAAAAGCAAAAATAGACAAATGGGATTATTCCATATTAAAAAAAAATTCTGTACTGCAAAGAGACAACCTACAGAATGGGAGAAAATACTTGTAAATTATATATCCAACAAGGGATAAACAGCCAGAATATACAAGAAACTCTACCAACTTAACAGCAGAAAAACAAGTAACTCAAACAAAAAAATGCACAAATGACCTGAACGAACAGGTCTCAAAAAAAAAGCCCACAAATGGGGCAAACAAGGATATGAAAAAATGATCGATGGTATTAAGCAGTAGGGAATTACAAATGAAAACCACAATGAGTTGTCACCTCATCCCAGATAGAATGGCTGTTATCAAAAAGACAAAAAATAACAAATGCTGGCCAGGATGCAAAGAAAGAGGCTCTATTTTACACTACTGGTGGGAATTTAAACTAGCTCAGCCAACATGGAAAACCGTATGGAGGTTCCTCAAGAAACTAAAAATAAAATTGCCGTATGATCCAGCAATCCTGCTACTGTATATAACCAAAGGATGGAAATCGTTATGCTGTAGAGATATCTGCACTCAATGTTTATTGCAGCACTGTTCACAATAGCCAAGATATGGAATCATCCTAAGTGTCCAAAAAAGAAATGGATTTTAAAAAAGTGATTTAATACACACAATATACATATCTATGTACATGATGTATTGATCTATCAGGTATATGTAATGGAATAATGTCCAGTCACTAAAAAGAGCAAAATCTCATCATTCAAGGCATCATGGACAGCCTGGAGGACATTATGTTGAGTGAAATCAATCAGGCAGAGGAAGAGAAATACACATATTCTCACTCATGTGTGAAAACTGGAAAAAAATAACATAAAAGTAGAGAGTGGAAGAATGACTACTAGATGCTGGGAAGGATAGAGAGGAGGAGAGGACAGTGATATTGATGAGTGGAAACAAAATTACAGATAGATAAGAAGGACACTTGCTAGTGTTATGAAGTAAAGTTGGATAAATATGGTTAACAATTTACTGTGACTCTTAAAGTATTAAATTCAAAAAGAGAATTTCGGGGGCCAACAGATGGCATAGTGGTTCCGTTGCTGGACTCCCACATGGCCGACCATGGTCCAAGTCCTGGACGTAGTGGCTTGAAACTCATACTGAGCGTGTGTGCATGCATACCCAAGATCCAAGGAGGAGAATGGAAGAGAAGGGACTGTGGTGTGGCCATCCCCTCTGGGGATGTTGTACCCTACAAATATGTATAATTATTATGTCAATAGAAAAAAATTGCTTCGAAAATAGAAAAGGAAAATGTTGTGCATGTATACATATACACAGACACAATGGAAGATTATTCAGTTGTAAATTTAAAAAAAAAGGGAAATTCTGCCATTTGGGACAATATGGATAAACATGAAAGACATTATACCAAGTAAAAGAAGCCAGGTATAGAAACACAAATACTGCATGATCTCACTTAAATGCAGCTATTAAAACAGTAAAGCTCATGGAGATTAGGAGGGTGGTTATTAGAGGTTGGAGTGTGTGAGGGAAATATTGGTCAAAGGGTAAGAATTTTCAGTTATAAGATGAGTAAGTTCTGGGGCCTAGCAGTGATTATAGTTAATAATAACGTATCATATCCGTGAAATATGCTAAGAGGAGTAGCTCTTAAGTGTTCCTGTCCCCCTCCCTAACACACAAACTAATTACTAGGTTAGTGGTGAATGTGTTAGTTAGCTTGATTGTGGCAATCATTTCACGACAGATACATATTTCAAAACATCAGGTTGTGCACCTTAAATATGTACAATTTTGGTTCCTCTGTAAGTCTGGAAAAAAATAATAAAATGGCCACATGATGGTGCCAAAACCTTGGTAGTAAATGTGGCTGTTCAGTCCCGCTTAGGAGTCCCTCTTCAACAGAGCTATTGCCATCTTCGCTTAGTTATTTTGTTTTAGAAACAAATAATCTCATTAGGCATAAATAAAAAATGACTGTTTCAAAATAATGTGGGTTTTTTCTGGGTAACTATGCTCTTAAATAAACAGGTAAACTTGACTTTGTTCTCATTATTTTATATGTGTGTAATTGGATTTTTCTAAACCCAGTGTAGCCGAGTGCTGCAGAAGAGGGATATAATCCTCTATTTATTTAAGAATTAAACCAGTAGAATCTCTACTTAATGGTATTCTCATTTTTTTTTGCATGCATGCAGAAATTTCTCTATAGTATTTTTAGAAGATATACCAAGCTTCACTAAGGGATATGTATAAAGTTAGTGAAGTCAGACACCCAGATATGTCATCACATTTGACATAATTAGCTAGAGATATACATAGGAGCTCATAGATACTGGGGACAACACTGACCAAAAGTATGAATTAATGAAAGCCCAAACTATCTTTTGGCTAAAGTCATTCTTTTCAAATTAATTTGCCAGTTGTTGAATACAGAGCAGAGTATAGAAATTAGTAACTATCAGAGAGACAAATTTTAGCACATTAGACCCAAGTGGGGATCATGTGTTCACTCAACAAACACTCTCTGAGGGCTATGGGCTCAGGGTCATGATGTCAAGATTATCAAATGACCCTTAATGACCTAAATTACCATTATTTAGAACTGTAGATGAGTTTCATAGCATAAAAACTTAAGCATTATCACAACCTAGAATTGCAAGACCCACTGTCTTAAGAAGCCTTGACCATTAAAACCTGAAATCCTATATGCCACTAAATTGTTATTGAGTGCCACAAAATGCCAAGATACTACTAGTATCCCTGACAGCCAGAAGGACAAATTCTACCAGTTTTTTTAATTTTTTTAATTTATTTTTATACCAGAAGTCAGTAATGTTCTCCAGGTTCTAATTTCTACTTTTGTTAGTGAGGTTATTTTTGAACCATGGCCATGCCTACACATGGACAATATCTATGGCTTTTTGAGCTATAAGAGTGAAACTGAGTCATTGCAACAGAGAACTTTTGCCCAGAAAATCTAAACTCTTTGACATCTGTTTAAGAAAAAAGTTTACTGACGTCAGCTCTAGACTCACAAATGCCAGCTGTCTATAACTGCAAGTATCATTAATTCCTAGAACCAGGTTTGGCCAAAATAATTTAAATCAAAACTGCTACCTAGCTCAATCAACACCTAGCAACATAACTGCTTCATTGAGAAGGTGTACAAAGAAACATCTGGGAGGCGTGGCTAAGCACTGGCAAAAACTGCCACTTAAGTTTGTAGACTTTATCCTCCTGTCTCATTCAAAGTAAGATTATAGAATAGAAAGAAAGATCAGAGGTTTCTCGTATTAAAATTCTCAGTTGGACTCCTTCGTTAATTGTTTCTGACTATAATTTCGACCTTTCTTCGGGATAATTGTTTTTGTAAAAGAACGAGGAAGTAATACGTTTTCACATAGGAATTCTTCTTGGATATTAGTTCTCAGTTTCATGAGTACTGATTTCATTAACCTTGAAATATCAGAGTGTGAATAAAAGATTATGAATATAAATGAACTCCGGGTTAGAAACTGTCGACATCTACTTTTAAATAGCAATATAAATACAGTTGGAAGAAAGAGGATTGTTGTGGCAAGCTTGGTGACTAAGCTCATGTGAGAACTTGAAGGCACAAATATTATGTCATATAATGCTCATCTTTTCTTTGTTTAATTAAATTTTTCTTTTTCTTTTTTCTTTTCTTTTCTTTTTTTTTTTTTTTTTTTTTTGCCATAGGGCACATGTACTTGCTGGAGAGAGACAGAGGCAGAGAAAAAGTGAGAAATCACTCTCCGTGGGGAATGGCCATGCCACAATCCCTTCTCCTCCGTTCTCCTGTTGGGATTTTGAGCATTATTTCTTTCAAGCTGCGGGGTCCATTACTTGAACTATGGTTGGCCATGTGGCATTTATTCTAAGATAAAATTCTAAGATAAAATTCTGAGATACCACTTAATACAGTCCGAATGGCTAAGATTAAAAAACAAAACAAAACAAAACAAAACAAAAAAACAAAGAATGGTAAGGGTTGGTGAGGCTGAAGTGAAAAGGGAACCCTTGTACACTGTGGGTGGGAATGTAAATTGGTACAGCCACTGTGGAGAACAATATGGATGTTCCTCAAAAACCTACAAACAGAACTGCCACACGCCTGGTAATTTCTCTCTCAGGTATCTACCCAAAGGAAAGGAAAATTCTTTGTTGGAAGAACACACATCCGTGTTTATTGCAGCATTGTTCACAATTGCTAGGACATGGAATCAATCCAAATGTTCAAGAACAGATGAGTGGATTGAAAAAATGTCACACGTGTACTCTGTGGAATACTACTCAGCTATAAAAAACGAGACACCTCTCCCAGGTGTAGCACGAGGAGGAATACTACAGTTGGGTGTGGGCGGGGAAGGCAGAGATCTCTGTTATTGTCATCCATTTAATAATGTAACTTCTTTCAGTTATTATTCCAGTTTTAAAAGAGAATCAAGCGTGCGGATGTGAAAGGGAGTGGTTTGGCTCCAGGGAATGTTGATTGCAGTGTGAGTGTATTTTTGTAGTTTAATAAATATTGTTCAATTTTTAATTCAGTGTCCCCAAAGGGTTAAATTGAATAAGATCCCAAACCTATAGATTCTTATGAGTATTGACGAAGCCATTTTTATGTAAAGAAAAAGAAAGGGAATGGATGAGGGGAGGTACGATGTGTGTGCGGGGGGTAAATATTAATTTTTTTTAAGTATGGGTAAGTGGTAAAACTGTCAACATCTCCTTAGCTTAAATGAAAGTACCCCAATTCTCGTGCAAAAAGATTCTTTTACAACTTTATTTACTGAGAGCGAGAGAGAGGAGAGAGAGACCCGGGAGACAGACACCTACAATAGTTTCGTAGTGGGGCTATCCATGACTAGATTTAGCTTGTCCGGACCATGGTCATGAGTCCATGACACGCTTTAGGAGGTGTTGGGATTGAACTCATGTGGTCCAGTTGTGTATTGCTGCCCCACCATCCAGCCCCATGAACTTTCTTTTATTTATTTATCTATCTATTTATCTATCTATCTATCTATCTATCTATCTATCTATCTATCTATCTGTCTGTCTATCTTATATCCAGGACCATACCTTATTTCTTCCTAGTGCCTGGCGCCAGGCATGTGTATCTTGAGTGTTAAACAAGTATTTGTTTAATAGCTCTCTCACCCAATCAATGAGCAGGAAATGTGGCCGAGCAGAGGGACATCGATAGGGAGATAAGTGGAATCAAGCGTCACACCATAGGTGATTTTAATTTTGGTGAAAAGTTTTTTCTGAGCCTCCTAGAGCCTACATTTGTCCAGTGGTCAGACTTACTGTGGTAATCTTCTGAGATCTCAGTCAAACAGATGGAAAAGTTTCCCTCCAAGAAATATGATCTCAAGGCACCTCTGGGTCGAAGAGTCAGAACGAATTTGCAACTCTTGAAATTTCATAAAAAATTTTTTTTAAATTTCTGTGCCTTTGAGACTGGATAGTTATCTGAAGCTCACTGGTGGTGGAGAGATAATTATAGACATGTCAGTTATCTCTCAGCTCCTCTGAAACCGAAGCATTTAAATAATGTGCTATATGTTTGCACAGCACCACATCCCATGTGTCAATTTTTCTTCTCTCTGATATGAAATATAGAAGAAAAAAGTGTCAGAAATGATCGTACTGCAGAAATTCCTTTTTGTGTTGCTCATTTTCATGTGGTGAGGCCCTAAAAGGAATAATATGAGCATGCTTTTGAAATAAAAGAAGAATAGGAGGAACGGCTTTCAGCCAATGGGTGGGATAGCCAGAAGCACATTCTTCCCTTACAGTTGGATGAAGTTGTGGATTTGACCAGGGTAATGGGGTAAAATAATAGCAAGCATTATCCTGATCATCCAGTCAATAATCGAACAAACAGTTGCTGAAGCATGTCGTTCCTATCAGGCATGGTAGGTTCCAGGAGCGGGGAGTCCATCAGTGGGTTTAACGTTCTGGACAGGTAACAGAATCAGAGGAGAAGCTTTTCCTCCTACAGTGAGAAGGTCTGAGACAGCACTCCAGGCCGGTAACTCCACTCTGTGAAAGACCCTCCCGGCTCTCTGTTTCACCATCCTTTAGAGTGCTGCTTTCATTTTCATGATGGCAAGATGGTCGTTCCACCTCCAGTGCTGTCTGCAGTCAGATATTTTTCAGGTAGCCTGCGCCAAGCAGTGCCAAGCACAAAGGAGACTCTCAAGTACTTATTGAGTACATGGATAAAAGGTGATGGAGTGAAAACAAATCTAAAAATGTACAAAAGTGAAAGCTCAATGTTCCAGATGACCATCAGAGGATTTGAGCAACGCATTTTTGCATTGGTGCAGGGTGTGTTCTCTGGAAGTAGACACTAAGATATAGTTTGGGGTGCAAGATATTTAGGAGGGTCAGTGCCTCTGAAAGGAAGAGTTGGAAGCAGCCTTAAGCAGAGGAAAAGCCGGATGTGCAGTGCAGGCCCAATGAAGCCTCGTAGGTAATTCTAGAACAAGCATTACCTGTGAGAGTTGTCCTACATTGGGTTGAAACGGCTGTCTTTGTGTTCACTTCCCCAACCTCGCACACAGTCACCTGATGTGGGTTGCTTTAAGAAGGAGGTAAACTAGGGACCAGCAAATGGCGTAATGGTTACGTCACTGGACTCCCATGTAGTCAACCATGGTTTGCATCCCAGACATGGCGGCTTAAAACTAACGTGGGGCACTTGAGTGTGCACGTACAAGATCCTGAGAGGAGAACAGAAGAGAAGGGGTTGCAGTGTGGCCATCCTCCCTGGGAGGTGATTTTTTCCTCTTTCTGTCTCTCTCTGTCTCTCCAGTGAGCACAGGCGCCCTACAGCGAAAATCTCTCTCTTTAAAAAAAAAAAAAAAAAAAAAAAGTCCTCTTTCAAGGGAACTAATTCTGTCATCCTAATGAACTCATCTAAAACTAATTTCCTCCCAAAGATCCAACTGCCTAATGCTATCCACATTGAGGGGTAGGCCTTCAACATATGCATCTGAATGGGATGGAAACATTTAGTCCATTACAGAAAAATAGTAGCTATTGATGTGGAACTTAGCCTTGAGTTTGCCCCGCAACATCAGTTATAAACAGTTCTCATTGGACAGAAATGTATGCTTGGGCAGGATGGCTCAGTAGAATCAAGAACTATTTTCAGTTTGTAACTGGGATTTCTAACAGAAGTTGCTATTTCAGCCATAAGTGGAGAGAACCTAAGTAGAGCCCCACCTTGTGGTTAATAGAGGAAGCAACTCATTTCAGGGGCTGAATGGCTTGGTTTTCTATTCCATAATAGACTGGGATAAAATGGTTACTTTCTTGATTTTAGAGGCTCATAATTTTGATTTTTGAATTGGATTATTTTGCCCAGCTTCTGTACGCAGATGCATGGCTGATAAGGAGGGCGTGTCTGTATGTCCCTTTCTCATTGTCTTTTGCTTCCCACATGCCCTTAAAATGACCTGGGTACATAGTCCCCTCACCTGGGTATTATTTCTGGTCAGTTTCTTGCTCTCCTATGACTGCAGCTGATCAAAGATGGAGCTGAATTTGACTCAGAGACTATTTGCTTTTCAATAATAGAAGACTTAATGAGATAAATGCCTTCAGGACTCCGGCGAATGACTCAAGAGTGGTGGACGTTGGTCACTTTGGCATGAGGTGGGAGAAATATTAAGGAAGGAGAGAAAGGCAGGGAGAGGGGGGCCAGACTTACTTCAGCTTAATTCATACTACATTTATAGGATATAAAAACATAGTACATTTTTTATTAGTTCTTAGTATAGTCTACGCTGTTGTGTTTATTTTAATATGGCAAACAATACATTTCCTCTCTCACCAATCAGACTCTTCTCAGCAAACAGCTATATAAGTGCATCTCACATAGGCGATGTCCAAACACGATCATAAAAGCACCATTAAGGAGGGAGAATAAAGTCGTTCTGGAACAGGCACTTACAAATCAAAATGATGAAGAAAACAAGTTCGTTCAGAGAGCCTACACAATTTCAGCACTAATCCTTTGTTTTTAATGAGATGACTTGGTTTGGATTTTGTATTTTACCCATTTTATTGTGCTTTTTATGCTGTTGTTATTGTTTGTGTTATTGCTTTGGAAGGTTCTGAACACTGTCTTAATTATTTTGGTCGAACTCATCATCAAAAGCTAATCGCTCTTGTCAGAAATACACAGTTGCGTTTGCTTTGGGAAGGCACATGTAAAGAGACTGCAAATTTGTGAAGAAGACAGTTTAATTCCAGCCTCCTAGAATGTACTGCCGCTTTTGTGACCTCCTTTGACGGGATTAAAACCTTACCACAGATAAGACAGCTAAAAATAATGCCTCCCTGTTTGAAGAATTTGCATTTTAATTGAAAAATAATTATTTTTTAATTGTAAAAATAATGCAATGTACTTTTTTAAAATAGAAATTGAAAAATAGACAACATACATGTACAAAGGAAAAGTCTCCATAACAGTACTGCTCAGAAAGAATACCTATTTGGGTGGATATATGGTGAGTGTATATTTCTATATGTATCTATAGCTACATCTATATCTACATGATAAATTATTCAGAACATTAATATTCTATTGTAGCATTCTTTTATGGGTGTGTGTGTGTGTGTGTGTTTGCTACAGGGTGTGTGCATTTGCTGGAGAGAAACAGAGAAAGGATAAAAAAAAAGAGGGGAAATGAGAAAGCACTCCCCAGAGGAATGGCCACACTACAATCCCTTCTCCTCCTTTTCATCTTGGGATTCTGGGTGCACCCACATGTGCACCTGGTGTGTTTTTCAAGCTGCCAGGTCCAAGACTTGAACCCAGCAATTGGCCACTGGGATCCAGCTGCTTTAACCACCACACCACTGGATGGCCCAGCATACTATATAATGGTTGCAAAGAATTTTAACCTAACGATGGATTGTTTTTTTACGCCATTTCTGTTTGAACACTAGGTTGTTTTAAGTTTTATAGCTACTTTCATATAAATACATTATTATTCATAGTTTTTGAGATCTATTTATTTTCTCAGACCACATTCCTGGAAGTGCAAGTGTTGGATTAAAGGGTAAATAAATATCTGAATAGTTGATGCATATTGACTAATTATGTTATAGAAAATGTGTATTATTTTATGCACTCTCTTGCATATTTAAGAAAGCACATTTATAACACCTTCCACAGCCTTGGGTATTATTATTAAAAAGAGATGGGGCCAGCAGGTGGCATGGTGGTTAGGGTTGCTGGACTCTCACATGGCCAACCACAGTTCAGTCCTGGACCCGGCAGCTTGCTTTCTCACTCCCCTCACCTCTTGTGAGCATATGTGCCATATAGAAAATTAAAATAATAACAATAATCAATAATATTAAATAATTCTTTTAAAAAAAGAGAGAAATGTGCAGTTAGACAAATAGTTGGGCTACTAACAGGATGAATATTCTTTTCATACATTTTTTTGGTAAATAACACTTCTCTTATAGTTCTTCACCCTTTTTCTATTGATGCATGCAATCATTTCTTGTTGTATGAATTCTTTAGCTACGAAGAATAGAAACACTTTTAAAGAAAGTTTACTTATTTGTTTCTTCTATTATTGAGAGAGACAGACAGAGAGAGACAGAGGGTTCTCTGGACAGAGTCTTGGCACTAATGTCCACCCCCTAGCTTCAGGAAGCCCCTCATCAAGGGCATGAGGAATGCCAGGTGCACTCAGGGAGGTCCCTGGGTATGAACTTGGAACATCTCATGTGAGTCGGCCTTGCAGAGCATTGTGTATTCCCAATGCTCCACCGTCCAGCTCCCAAGAAATGATAACTCTTGTACATTATTGGCAGAAATGTAGATTGGTGCAGCCCTTATGGAAAAAAGTATGGAAGTCTCTAAAAAAATTAAAAAATAGAACTACCATGTGATCCAACAATTCTTCTTCTGGGTATAAATCCAAAGAGATGAAATCACTACCTGGTGAATATGTCTGCACCCCCTACTCATTGCAGCATTGTTCACAATAGGGTAGTAAGGAAGCAACCCAAGGATCTGTTGATGGATGAGTAGGGAGAGAAACAGTGGTACCTATAGGCGATGGAATATTATTCAGCCCTAAAAAATAACGAGATCTTGCCATTTGCCACAACATAGATGACATGTCTGGAGCACATTGTCCTAAGGGAAATAATGCAGATGGAGTAAGAAAATGTTGCATGATCTCACTCAGGTTGACTCTAAAAACAAATTAAAGTATATATATATAGAGAGAGAACAAAACAGTGATTACCAGGTGTTGGGATAGAATGGGTTGGGGAGGAAATGGGAATACTCGTGGACTCTGCTGACATTTTTCTACTAGACTTCAAGTTTTGCTTGAGCTGGTAGGAGTGGCTGTTTCAATGATCTGTTCCAAGGAGTTAACATAGAACTTTGGAGGAACGGGACATTAGTATGAAGCTAATTTGCCAAGTCTTTTCAAAATCACATAAATATTGTCATTAACATCGACATTTTCCTTCTGGTTGCATCTGTGAGAAAATAGTCACCACCACAAAACCTCCAAATGAAGATTTGGTTTCACTTTCTTTTTTTTGTGTGAGGAAATCCTGATTCTCCTACTCAATGAAATTGTACAATCTACCACGGCAGTTAGAATGACAGATTTTTAACTTTTCTCCAAGTAAGTATTTTGACTTGGAAATCTTTGTGGTTCCTTGCTTAGGACCACATTGTCATAAGCTCTCAGAACATGAGCGTGGGAATGGACCCAAGAGATCATCTGACTCGTTCCTTTTATATCACTAATGAGGAAACTCAGGAACAAAGAAGTGAGGTGTTTGCTTAGGACCATATTACTCACTATTGGCTAAGGCTAATTCAAAGGATCTTTTCTACTTTCCGATTTGGCAAACTTAATGTCACTTTTCAGTGACTGTCTGTTTACTAAGGATTTCGTTATTGTTTTTCCAGTGTTATAAAAGAAGGTGAATATTGCTGCTATACATTTTTCAAAAATGGAAGTGGCAGTGAGTTGACATTGAATCTTACCAGGGAAGCTGCTTCTCACTTGAGGCTGCCTCACCCATGTTTGTCTTTGGGGCATGTTGTTCAGGTCAGAATTAAAGGATAAAATTCAGTAATCCTTCCTATCATTTGTATCCACTTCTTTTCCTTGACTTCTTTTTATTTTTTATTTATTTTTTTTTTTTGCGCAAGTTTCTTTCTTTCTGTATCTTTGCAAAATTTCTTCTCAGAATGACAATGTTTGTTTGGTTTGATGCTTTTTTGGTTTGTAGGTTTCATGAAAGAGGAAAGATTACTTTTGCGTGTGTGTGTGTGTGTGTGTGTGTGTATGTGTGTATGTGTGTCAGGCACTAAAGCATAATTTACATACAGTAAATTTATGGCACCCAGTTAGCACAGCTCTGAGTTTTGACAAACATTTACCATTTTGTAACCCTATGGCAATAGTTACAGAATATTTTCATCACCCCCCAAAATTGCCTCATGCCCTTCGTATTCTATAAACTCTTCCTACCTCATTTTCCCCTCCAAAGAAACAAAAACAGAGTTTACTTAAAAGTTCCAGGGAAATGCCTATTTCTTGATCTCAGAAATCAAGATCTAAGAGATTCATTATTGATTCTATTCTTTAATAACTTAAATAATAAGAATTTAAATCATTTATTTAATAATTTTTGATACATATAGTTTATAAACTCAAATAGTTGTATTATGCCTAATATTTAGGTTGAAAAGTTGTTCATTTTTCTCTATGCCATCTCTTCCTCATGGTGGCTCCTTTTCCTATGTGATTTGCAATTTTCTATTGTGAGCTCATCTTTCGCTGTTGTTTCTTTTTCTTTTAATAGAATTATTTTAACTTTATTTATTTATTCATTTACTTATTCCTATTTGACCAGAGAGACAGAGCAAAAGAGAGGGGAGAGAGAGAGAGAGAGAGAGGAAGCAAGTCACCAGGTCCAGGACTCAAATCCTGGTTGACCGAGTCCTGGTTGGCCCTGTGGGAGTCCAGCATCCTTAACCACCACACAGTCTGCGTAGCCAATGGTTTGAAAGCATCCCAAGTAGTACTGTTTGCTTCTGTCAGAGCCTGAGGTGCTTCTTCAGTTACAGACCAGTTTTCTTAAGTTCATTTCTGAGTTCAAAATTTATGCCCCATAAAGGAAGTGTAAGCTTTGACTGTACTCCCACATATGGGACAAGCCTGGGTTTTAAAATTTCTTTCAGAAGGTTCTCTTTTTCACACCCATAGGGCAAGTTTGACACTTTGCCTTCCATGGGGGCAGAGTCTCTCATGGATTGGATGCCTGGGACTCTTCACTGGATAGGGCAAGTTTGACACTTTGCCTTCCATGGATGCCTGGGACTCTTCATTGACTCTCTGCAGGGGTTGTAGTTCTTCAACAGCATCAGTCCTTCAACCCTAAAGTCCAAGATTCTGAAACCCAAACCCACATTCCCTAGAGCCTATATTAGGGTCCAGTACCTCTTGGGGCTACCGGGATGTCAGGTAATGTGAACTCTTTTTAACTATTTCTGAACCTTTGTAGTCTGTAATTGGAAGGTGACCTAAATTATAATCTACCGTGTATTTAGATGTATCACTGATAATTTTTATCAGTTGATCTCATTTTCAAAATTATTTTTCCCAAGTTTTAAAGCATATTATTCTTTTTAAAAATGTACTTGTTAATATCGAATAACCTACTCTATTTTTTTTGAAATTTATCTCCGCAGGTTGACACTTGTGAGTTATCACTTACAGACAATTTTGACTCTTTTTTTATACTTTCTTTTTTTTTAAAGAATGATTTTATTTAACTTTATTTGTTTTAATTTGACCAGAGAGAAACCGAGCGAGAAAGAGAGGGAAAGTGAGAAAGCAAGCCACCGGGTCTAGGACTTGAACCACGGTCGGCCATGTGGGAGTCCAGTGCCTTTAACCACCATGCCACCTGCTGGCCCCAGACTTTTTTTTTTTAATACTTTCATGCAGATTAAAAGAGTTGTGGCTAAACTTGTACCCTTTTATTTTCCTTTATATTTTAGAAATTATATCTAGTTGCTGGAGATTCCTTTTTGATATCTTTTGTTTGTCTCTTGCCCTCCTTGCTAAGATCAATATTACTCCAGGAAGGGCCAGCTTTGAGGTGCAACACTAATGTGCTGCTCTAGAGAAGCCAGATTCCATGTGATGACTATGGTTCAAATCCCTGATCAGCCTGAAATATGCAGGGCATATGTGCAAGTGCCCCAGATCTGATGAGCTGGAGGACTGCAGGAAGCAGGCCATGGCTCGACCAGGCCTTGTGCTGATTTCTTTCCCTCACTCTCATGTGCATGTACTCTATTATGAATAAGGAAAAATAATTACCCCAGTACAAGACATTCCTCAAGGATTGCTGCAAAAGTTAATTTGTGCATTGTCCTCACTTAATCTTCAGCAATGGTCTGCTTGCTCTCTGATTTAAAAATCCCTCAGTCTATTGTTGTCTCCTATGTGATATACCTGCAAATGCTTTTATGCTTTCATTATATGAAAGATTGTAGATGTGCTTCATTTTTTATTTACCTCTTAGTGTTCCCATAAGGCTATCATACTGGAGTAGGAGGCTCATTTCTTTCTTTAATTCCAGCTGTCAGTTGAGAGCCAGGCAAACGACACACTATTGAATGAAAATTTGAACCACCTGCCTGGAATTAAGGTCCCTTGGTTAATGGGTAAGTCACCTCCATCCAGTTTTTCAGTAGGCAGAAATTGCAAGTCACGTCATGGATCATTTTTATTTCTATCTTGTGATGCATGTAAGATATGAAACCACATTGGTAGGGATCTGTGCATACACATTAAAAGCCCACATTTGGCAAAAGAACTAACTGCTTTAATTCAGGGGTCTCTCACCTCTGGGTCATGGACTTGTTCTGGTCCAAGGTCTGTTACAATTGGGTCACACAGCAGGAGATGGGCAGCTGACAGGGAGCTAAGCTTCATCTGCATTTACAGCCACTCCCCATTGCTTGCATCCTGTCTGAGCTCCACCTCCTGCCAGATTAGCAGTGGCATTAAATTCTCATAGGAGCCCCCAGATGGGACCATCTACTTGCAGGATAACAAGTTCATAATGATTCTGCATTATGGTGAATTGTATAATTATTTCATTATATATAAATATATACAATAATAGTAGAACTAAAATGCACAGTAAATGTAATTCACTTGAATCATCCCCAGACCATTTCACCCTTCTCCTCTCCTCTCCTTCATGGAAAAATTATTTCCCATGAAATCTGTTCCTGGTGCCAGAAAGGTTGTGGATTGCTGCTTTAATTGATGGCACAAAATAGTTCTTTCTAGGGACCAGTAGATGGCGGAATGGTTACATCGCTGGACTCTCACGTAGTTGAAGCAGTTTGAGTCCCAGACACCGCGGCTTAAAACTCACACTTCCATGTGTACATGCATGCCCAAAATCCCAAGAGTAGAATGGAGGAGAAGGGATTGTGGTGTGGCCATCCACTCTGGGAGGTGATAACTCACTTTCTGTCTCTCTGTCTCTCTTGCAAGCACATGTGCCTGATAGCAAAAATCTCTCTCTAAAATAGTTCTTTCTAGTTGGTTCTGTTACTCTAGAGCTATTTTTCTTTTCCATAGAGATATTTTCCAAAAAATACCTCAAGAGACAGGCCTGGGACCAGCAGTTGGCGTAATGGCTATGTTGTTGGACTCCCATGTAGTCAACCGCGATTCGAGTCCTAGACCTGGTTGGCTTAAACTCATGCTGGGCACATGTGTGTGCATGCCCAAGATCCCAAGAGGAGAGTGGAGGAGAAGGGATTGCAACATGGCCATCCCCCTGGGGGGTGATTTCTTGCTTTGTCTCTCTGTCTCTCTCTGTCTGGTGAGTGCACATGCCCTATAGCAAAAATCTCTCTCAAAAAAAAAAAAAGAGAGAGAGAGAGACAGGCCCAGCCATCGTGGTGCAAGCAGTAGGGAACTGCGATGCAATACTGGAGACACATACGGAAGACTGGGTCAACCTGTCTGTGCCAGGCACGCCCTGTATCCTGGTGGCTAACATGTTGAGGGAGGGAGAGTGGTATTGCATATGGCAAGACTGTCTGGGGGATCTCTGCATCTCTCTTTTTCTCTCATGAAAGAAAGAAAGTAACTTAAAAACAAATAAGCTCAAAATACACTGATCAGCAGAAGCACCATTCTGAGAGCAAGGAAAAAGCATTGTCAAAGACTTCTAGGGCTTGTACCTTTTCAAATGACCTGTTGTTATTTCCACTTTCCCTTGTATTTCAATGCATGCTGCTGCTGCTGTTTGCCATTAGCTGGCTGCCAGTTTCACCTCTAAGGCTGTTTACCAGATAGGTTCAG
>NW_006159865.1:2273106-2283074 GCF_000334495.1 Tupaia belangeri chinensis | reverse complement strand
GGAGATAAAGAAAATCAAAGCTAGATCTTTTGACAAAAATAGAACTTTTCTGAAAGCTAGGTTATAGAGAAACCTATTGTAATGAATACAGAATTAATTCTAATCTGTTTGATTCTAGAGTCTGTACCTCTAGTTACAATGTTAAACAACAAGATGGGGGAAGAAGCAAACTTAGGTTCATCTCTCTGAATCTTAGTTTCCTCTCTGTAAAACAAAGATGATAAAATCTCATATAGCTGCTACAGAGATTAAATTAGGTAATATATGTAAAGCACAAAAGACAGTCTATACATGTTTACATTTTTTCCTCCTTTTATCTGGTCCAAACCTGCAAGGGAGCTGACGGAGTATTTAGATTTCAAAGAACTGAGTTGTGAGGTCAGCAAAGTTCACATTTAACAGATTGAATTTCCAGATGTTTCCAAATGCCAATGAAGCCATAGCTAAGCAAAGTTCTAATGGACTGTATTATAATTCTATAAGCCTTGGATAATCAAGAATGGACTGTAAGCCGAGAATCACTTTATAACCCGCATTATGTCTTTGCATTAACAGGGACTGAACAATCGAAGGTTTGGAGGCAAGTGAAACAGCCCAGCTCCTGCGATCTTTCAGAAGGAAACACAACAACCTAGCAAGCAGTGCAGAGACTGGCATTAATTGTCTGAGAAAGGTCTCATTTATCTCCCTGGAAAATTTCCCCCTGCGAATGCCAATTATCACCAGAGTGTGGATTCTCTAAGGTACTCAGTAATTGCTCAATTATCTGCAGTGTTCACTCTCCATCCTGGCCTTTCAATGCAGACTGTTCTACATTTTCAATTGTTCCAGGCCCTGGCCAAGTTGCGGTTATGTGCAGTAATAGGCAATATGGCAAGGCTGCAAATCTAACTCCCCTGGTACTCTCAAATCTCCCTTTAGTTTTTGTCATCTTCCCCCAAAGTTGTTATTAGAGCTTCAAAAGAGGCAAATTGGGGGGAGCTGATGAATTTCTGAGTCTGCTAGAGGTGATGACTACAAATATCATGGCCCAGTATTACTAGTCAGAGATAGAGTTTATTTTCAAAATCATCCCTGTTACCCCAGATACTGATTATCTATTGCTACATAACAAGCTACCCTGAAACATATTCAGGACTCGAACTGTCGTCAGTCATGTTGTAGTTCACTGCCTTAACCATCACACCACCTGCTGCCCCTGGAGACATATTGTTTATTATTATAGCTCACAGTTACGTGAGTGAACTGGGCTCAGCTCAGGGTCTCTTATGTAGCTGAAGTCAACTAGAGGTCAGGGCTTCCTATACCTGAAGGTGCAGTCGGGCTGGAACATCTCATGACCATCAGTCGATGCTAGCTACTTCCAGATGCTCAGCTGGGGCTACCCACCTGGACAGCTACCCATGGCCTTTCCATGGGGCTGAGACTTCTCATAGCATGGCAGCCATCCTCAAAGGGAGCATCCCTGGAGTGACCCTTCTGTGAGTCAAAGGCAGGAGCTGCAAGCTTCTTATGATTTGATCACAGAAGTTTCAAAGTGTTATAGCTGAGACATTCTATAGGTCAAGCAAATCACTAAAGCTAAGCTTAGGGTAGGATAGTGAAACACCACTTCTTTCTTTTTTAAGAATAATTTTTTATTTAACTTTATTTATTCATTTATTTATTTCAACTTGATCAGAGAGGGACAGAGTGAGAGAGAGAAAGAGGGGAAAAAAAAAGAGAGAGAAAGCAAGCCACCAGGTCTGAGACTCAAACTGCAGTCAGCCATGTGGGAGTCCAGCACCCCCAAGCACCACACCACCTGCCAGCCCTGAAACTCCACTTATTGAGAGAACACTGCAGAAAAACATAGTATAGGAAATTCTGTAGTGGCCATCTTTGGGAAATACCATCTGCCACACCCATCTCTTCTACATCTGTACCAGCTGCCAAGAGAACTTACCCGTATCCAGAACACTCCTGAACTCCTGCTCATTTAATTACTTTCTACATTTACCTTTTAGAATAATTCACAATTAGTAAAAATTTATTAAAAAAATCAGTATCGTTTCTAAGAAACAAAGCTTGATTATTTCACAAAACAGATATTCTTACACTCTTATTCTTGGTGCCAATGTCTTGCTCAGTGTGACTTTCAAAATTTGTATTTGTGTCTGCCTTGGCCACTGAAATCCTGTTATCCTTTTCACCTCCCTTTTGGACTTTTTGTGTTTCAAATGTTTGATTTGCTCTTCATTCTTATTACTTCTGCATTCAAAGTTCAGCTTCATGACCTTTGGATTATGCCTCACGACTCTACAGCTTCTGTTTTTCAGCTCTTGGCTCACAGGGGTTTTCCTCGGATGAGATAGAAATTGGAATGCTCAGCTTTCTTCTCTTAGCCCGACTCATACCCACTCCTCTTTAGGTTTTAAATTTATTAACCCAGTTCTTTTGGTTTCTACCTCTCATTAGAGCTGAGAAACATCTATTCCTACCATCTGGATTTTTCCCTGCTTAGTGAAAAATAGAGATTCCTTGTCAGACACCGTTCAATCTTTCAAGGGGTGCCTTGAGACTTCCCAATGCCTTCAGTCTTTCATACCTCCTCTTATTAGACCATTATTCCCTACAGAGTCTTGATATTTCTGTACGTGCATAACTCAGGAAGTGTATTTGCTCTAATCTTGGTCAGTTAGTGAGCTTTTGTAAGAATTCAGCAAGTGCTTCTGTTATCTGCTTATAATATTGAAGGAAATACTTCAGGAAGGGAGGTAGGAACAACCTCAAACGTTTGAAAAAGTGCTTTAATGGACTGAAATAACTTATACAAATGGAACATAATTGGATAAATGGTCAGAATTTGTAATTTGTATTGACTCTTCATCAGTCTCTAACCTTGGCGTGGGATGAAAGTTAAAACACTTTGGTAATTGGAGACCAAATTTTTTTCCCCAGAAATTTTCTCTTTGGAATGCTCAGCTTTCTTCTCTTAGCCCGACTCATACCCACTCCTCTTTAGGTTTTAAATTTATTAACCCAGTTCTTTTGGTTTCTACCTCTCATTAGAGCTGAGAAACATCTATTCCTACCATCTGGATTTTTCCCTGCTTAGTGAAAAATAGAGATTCCTTGTCAGACACCGTTCAATCTTTCAAGGGGTGCCTTGAGACTTCCCAATGCCTTCAGTCTTTCATACCTCCTCTTATTAGACCATTATTCCCTACAGAGTCTTGATATTTCTGTACGTGCATAACTCAGGAAGTGTATTTGCTCTAATCTTGGTCAGTTAGTGAGCTTTTGTAAGAATTCAGCAAGTGCTTCTGTTATCTGCTTATAATATTGAAGGAAATACTTCAGGAAGGGAGGTAGGAACAACCTCAAACGTTTGAAAAAGTGCTTTAATGGACTGAAATAACTTATACAAATGGAACATAATTGGATAAATGGTCAGAATTTGTAATTTGTATTGACTCTTCATCAGTCTCTAACCTTGGCGTGGGATGAAAGTTAAAACACTTTGGTAATTGGAGACCAATTTTTTTTCCCCAGAAATTTTCCCTTTGGTCATTTCTTATTAAATTTTCTTACATGTAAGTTATCCAAAGTCTCTATTTTATATAGGTAGAAATTATTTATAAAATATGTCCTTTATTTGTAGAAGTTTTTGCCTTAGGGTGTGTGTGCTAGCTGGGGAGAGAGAGAGCGAGAGAGACAGAGATAGTGAGAGAGAGAGAAAGTGAGGAATCACCCCCTGGGGGAATGGCCACACTGTAATCCTTTCTCCTCCATTCTCTTCCTAGGATCCTGGGAACACATGCACATGCACCTAGTGTGAGTATTTTTGTTTTTAAAGAATTATTCACTTAATTTTTAATTTATTATTATTACTTTTTAACTTGACCAGAAAGACACACACACACACACACACACACACAGAGAGAGAGAGAGAGAGAGAGAGAGAGAGAGAAAGAGAGAGAGAGGGAGAGAGAAGAGAGAGAGAGAGAGAAATTGAGTCCAGAGCCTCAACCACCATACCACTTGCTGGCCCCATATACCTGGTGTGAGTTTTGAGCCACCTGGTCTGGGACTTCAGCAGTGGTTGGTCATGTGGGGAGTCTAGCAATGTAACCGCTATGCCATTTGCTTACCCCAAAATATGTTTTTTCTAATTTTGGAAATTCGTAAACATTCAAACTCACTAGGCAAATGATTTGCTTGACTTTATTTCAATGCCTAAATTCAATTTGCAAGTTTTGAAATGGATCGCCTATCGTGTCTTATGTCACTGTAGGTGTGGGAGTGTGTGGTTGATAGACTTGATTCATATTACCCAGGTAGCTAGGATACTAGCACTGCGTGATGTTTGTTATTGAAAACTGTGATTTTTGTTATGTACCATTTGAGATGTGCCTTGAGAAATAGGCTGTTATTTGCCAGTGGGTACTGGGGAGGTTAAAGGGCGTTCTCAGTGGAAAGAACAGCTTGAGTAAAGGTATAAAAGCAGGTCTCCATGATTCTTTTAGGGAAACTGACTAGATTAGTTTTGACAGGATAGAATAGACAGTAGTTAGGTAAATAATACTTTGTAAGACAAGAGAGGTAGTTTGAGCCATTTAAAGATGACTCTGCATGCCTTAAATGGGAGTATCTACGTTATTTTGCAGGAAATAGTAGCAATTGAAAATTTCTGTGCCATATCAGGCCTATTGTCTAATAAGCTCAAAATAAGAAGAGTGTTCACAATACATTTGTAGTTCTGAACTTAGGAAACAATTTAGTATGCTGTTTAGGAGTTGGCAAGAGATAAATAATAATGGAAGAATTAGCTTGAGAGGAATCTTGCAATGTTACACTATGTATGGTTTAGTCTTGAAGGATACTGGAATTTGGGCTACCAGGAAAGGGTTAGAAGTGGGGAAGGGAGACCTAAGGTCTAGGTGAACTGGTGTGGAAGTAGAGTTGACCTTGGAGAAGGAGCCTACAGCTTGAATCTTAGTGGCCATAGGGAGGTAGACGATGCATGTCTTGTGTTGCCTTATTTATGTGGTTCTGGAGAGTTTCTGATTCTAGAAAACTTCAGACTACAGGAAAACTGGGTCAGGTGAAGGGCACCACCTTAATTCTGGAAGATTTTATCCAGTTTGGAACAGTATTCTAGTCAGAAGCTGAGGATTTAGAATCAATCTCCAAGGAAGGGTATAGGGTTCTCGAAAAGATTGGTTCATCTGAAGGGTTCTAACTAAAAGAATGGGGTTCTGGTACTTACTACAGCATGGGAGTGAAGTGATAGAATTTTGTAGTCAGGAAAACCTAGGTTCAAATCTCAATTGAACCATTTTCTTGCTTTGTGAGCTTGGGTATATTCCTTTTCTTTTCTGCATTTCTAATTCTCCTGTTATCATAAAAAAAAGTGGGCCAGGCCATTGTGTAGTGGTAGAACAGTTGGACCTACATGGGTAAGATCCTGGGCTGTGAACCTTCCTGAGCATGCTGGGCATGTGAGAGTTCACAATCTAGGCCAGTGGAGACCAGGGGTGGATTGAGGTGTAGGGATTCTCTTGACTCTTTGTCTTTCTTTCTCTCTGTTTGTCTTGCTCTCTCTCATGGAATGAATGAATGAATGAATAAATAAATAAATAAAGTTCTCAAGTCATAGATCTATTGTAATATATTGTATGACTTAGTATATCTGACACATTGAAGCATTTAGTAAGTGGTAGAGCACTGGCTTGTTTATTGTCAAATCAGCATCAATACTACCCCTTTTCAAGGACTCTGCATGAACACAGACACCGGGAACAGCCCTTTCCAGATTCATATTCCCCATCTAGATCTCAGGTAGAATATTTCCAAGAAAAACATTTGGTTTGGATTTGGAAGGAAAGAGAAAGGTGCCCAGTTCTTTGTAGGCTGTTGCAGTTGGAAATATGGGCAGAAATGTTCTCCAAATTTTCCAGTGAGTCTTAGAGAGTCAAACATTTTTGTGCTTCCGGTGTGATGGCCACTCATGGCTTCCTTGACCTTTTATCACCTGACTCTTCCTGTATGTGTCTAAGTCTCTAAATACCTGCATTAAAATACTTCTACTTCGATGCTATGGTTTGAATTTGCATCCCCAAAATTTGTGTTGAAATTTGGCTGTGATGGTATTAAGAGGGTGGAAAATTGAACCCAACTATGGGATTAAAACATAACACCTTTCAGAGATAATTAGGATTGGAAAGTTCATCCAGGTGAGTCCCAATGACTGAATCCTGGTGGCTTTATAAGGAGAGAAACCAGGATAGGCATGATCACAGAGACATGAACACAGACATGAAAGCTCTGCCATGTGTTATTCTGGGCCATCTGAGGGACACTGCAGAGAGTACCCACAACAAGACCCTCTCCAGTGGTCCCTTGAACTTGAACCTCCAAAACCACAAAGTAAATAAACCTATAGTCTTTATAAATTACCCAGTATGGATTCGTTCGTTCGTTTGTTCATTCCTTCCTTCCTTCCTTCCTTCCTTCCTTCCTTCCTTCGTTCCTTCCTTCGTTCGTTCGTTCCTTCCTTCCTTCCTTCCTTCCTTCCTCTCTCTCTCTTTCCTTCCTCTCTCCTTCCCTTCCTCCCTCCCTCTCTCTCTCTCTCTTTCTTTCTTTCTCGTTTTTTTTTGCCTTAGGGCATGAGTGCTTGAGGGGGTGAGGGTGGGTGGGGAAGATGGGGGGATAGAAAGAGAGAGAGAGGAGGAAAGTGAGAAATCACCCTCTTGGGGGATGACCACTCTTTAGTCCCTTCTCTTCAATTCTCCTCCTGGGATCTTGGGCATTTACGCACATGTGCCTGGTGTGATTTTGAAGCCACCAGGTCTGGGCCTTGAATCATGTCAGCCATGTGGGAATTCAGTGACATATCCACTATACCATCTGTTGGTCCAGGTATTCAGTTTTTTTTTTTTTTTTTAAGAGAGCTTTTTTTGTGTGTGCTCATTGGAGAGACAGAGAGACAGAAAACAAGAAATCATCCCCCAGGGGGATGATCATCATACTGCAATCCCTTCTCCTCTGTTCTCTTCTCAGGATTTTGGGCATGAACATACACATACCAGTGTGAGTTTTTTAAGCTGCCAGGTCTGGGACTAGAACTGCGATCAACTACTTAGGAGTCCAGTGACATAACCATTACACCAACTACTGGTCACAATATTCAGTTTTTAATGACAGAAAAATGAACTAAAAACCTAGATATATAGTGTAGCTTCTGTTTTTCTGACTTCACCTTGACATAGATGAGTAGGTATGATTATTATTTTTAATTTTGCAAGGCCAGGGTATAACTTCATAAAGAGAAACTAGAGAGCCAATATGGAAACCAGGATGAAAACCTCATTGTGAGCCAGAGGCCAGAGTAACGAGACTAACTGGTGGACATGGAGGTCTTCCCTATATGCCTCTGCCCAGGTACTGTGTGAACTGTCAACATGGACTGGGCACTTGGTGAGGGGCTATCACATGGGGAGGAGTAGAGTAGCCATGTCTGAAGTGTAGGAGGCAAGAGACATGGCCCAGCCTTGGTGGCACAGTGAGCAACAAGCTAAATCACAGGGCTGGAAGGCATAGGCCCAGCTGTGGGTTTGGAGGCCTCCTCCTCAGCCCTTTAACTTGTCAGGATCTTGGGTTACTGAGCATGCCCCTGGTGTGTTTTCAAGCTGAGTCAGAGATCCCAACCTGCAGTTAGTCATGCGGCCACTCACTGTGCTAACAGGCTGGGCCTATCTTTCTATCGATATCTTCTTGTGTATATGTCAAGAGCTTCAGCGAATATGTCTAAGGAAGTGCTTGACAAGGGAAATCATATCTTCGGTTTTACTAGATGTTGTCAAATTACTTTTCAAGTCATGGCACCAATTCCCTCCTATCGCAGTGAGCATGAGAGTTCCTGTTTTTCCTCTTGTTTTCCAACACCTGGTATTTTCCAACTTGTTAGTTTCTGCCAGTTTGATGGGTGTAAAATGGTCTCTTGTTGATGTTTTGATTTGTGTTGCCCACACCACTAGTAAGCCTGAACATCCTTTCAAATATATCGTTCTCTGTAAATTGTCTGCCCTTATTCTATGCCACTGGGTGGTTTTCTTTTCCTTATAGATTTGGAAATCTTCCTTTGATATGCTGGACATTGATCATATATTGGTCCCATGCTATCTTTTCCCAAGTGTATGACTCAAGTTTTAACTTTTTCAGTAATACTGTTTGAGATGTGCTTTGTTTTAACTTGGTGGATTTTTTTTTTTTTTTAATTGCCAGAGTTCATGTACACTCACCGGAGAGAAATGAGAGCGGGGGTGAGAGCACTCTTCAACGGGGCATGGTCATGCTGCAATCTCTTCTCCTCCATTTCTCTGTCCTGTCAGGATTTGGGGCATTCATGCACATGTGCCCAGCATACTTTCTTCAAAACTGTGCTTGGCTATGTGGAATCCAGCTCCCTTAATCACTAGGCTATGGAGCTGACCTATTTACTTGGTGAATTTTAAAATCAATTTTATCCCTAATAATTTATACTGTATCCAATATAATAACAATCTTCTTTCATATTGACTTCTGAAACCTTTAACTTGAAATGATTCTTCACTTTGATTTTTAATGCATCTAAAGTGTATTTTTGTGTATGATATGAAGTAAGAATTCCATTTTTTTCTCTATCATATGGATAACTAGTTGTTTCCATGGTTATTGCCACAGAACATTTGTTAACAAGCTCAATCTTCCCCTATAAATTACCATATACCATGTTGTAATATACTGATAACATTTCTTTTCTGATAAGAATTTTTTAAAAACTTGTTAATGCTATATTTTTTTCATTCCTCAATGATTTACTATACCATTTTAACTATTAAAGCTTAATAAATCAGGAACCAGCAGTTAGCGTAATGGCTATGTTGCTGGACTCCCATGTAGTCGACCGCAGTTTGCGTCCCAGACCCGGTGGCTTAAAACTCACGCCCAGCGCATATGCGTGCGTGCCCAAGATCCCGAGAGGAGAATGGAGGAGAAGGGATTGCGGCGTGACCATCCCCCCTGGGGGGTGATTTCTCGCTTTCTGTCTCTGTCTCTCTGTGTCTGTCTGGCGAGTGCATGCGCCCTATAGCGAAAACCTCTAAAAAAAAAAAAAAGAAAAAAAGAAAAGCTTAATAAATCTATTTTTATTAACATCATTTCATGTAAGAGAAATTATGATTTCTTGAAGATTGCATAGAATGTGTCTCTAAAATTGTGGGAGACTAGGTCCTCTTTTGGTAAAGATATTAGAAAAAGTTAATAATTTAGTCAGGGTCAGCAGATGGTATGGTGGGTAAGGCAGCTAGGTTCTCACACGATCGACCATAGTTTGAGTCCCAGACCTGGCAGCTTGAAATCACACCAGGTGTGTGTGCATATGTGTGTGCCCAAAATCCAGAGAGGAGACGGGAGGAGAAGGGGTTGTGGCATGGTCAGTCCTTATTTTTTCAAGTATTATCTAACTAAACATTACTGGCATATCCTTATTTATTTATTTTTAGCAATTATGAAATCACTTGATTGAGGAAGTCATAGTTTCAGTTTTACTAGATGTTACTTTTCATATATTTCACCAGTCGGAGTATTATCTTCAGGAATATTACTTCTCAGCCAAATTCTTTATTTTATTCCTGTGGCACTACTTTAGGTAATTATTTTAACCTCTCTCTGTCTCTCTTCCTCTATCTTTTTAGAGTCAGATATCTTTAAAATCTTATTGTCGCTCTGTAATACACTGAATAAATTACTTAGACTACCTTCAAATTTATTGATTATTTTTCTCTTTGGGCCAAACTAGAATTTAAAAATTTTTTTCTTATGTAATGACATTTTTATTGAGTATTACTGTGGTATTACATTTTTAAAAAGAATTATTTATTTTATTTGTTATTATTATTTTTAATTTGATCAGAGAGAGACAGAAAGAGAGAGAAAGGGAAAGA
>NW_006159865.1:2269783-2273080 GCF_000334495.1 Tupaia belangeri chinensis | reverse complement strand
AATTTTCAGGTCTGGGACTTGAACCATGATTGGCCATGTGGGAGTCCAGCACCTTAACCACTGTGCCACCTGCTGGCCCCAGTATTACATCTTTTAAGGAACTCAAATAGAGGATGTTAAAATACTTTTGATTGAACAGTTTTTTATTTTTGGTTTTTCTGTAGCTTCTTTCTTTCTTTTTAAAATTTATTTTACTTTACACCTTCAGTCACTGTGTATCACTACAGCTTGTAAAATAAATTTACCCAACACGAATACACTTCACAGCAGTCCAGTTGAAGAGATCATACACATTATCATCAACAGACAATCTTCCATTTCTGTGTCCCTCAAATGTCTTGCTTCTCTCTTTCTTTCCTTAATCCCTTTCCTCTCACTCTCTGCCTCCCCAACCCTCCTCCCACATTGTCTCCAGTATCCATAACCATTTTCTATGTAGAATTTTATCTTGTCTATCTTCTTAAAATTCCAGTGCTTATAAATTTAATGTTACTAATTTTTATTTACCATTATCTCTTATTTTATTACTGACTGCTTTGGATATAGATTCTTGTTTATGGGTTTTATTTCTTTTTTAGAAAGACTTATTTTATTTAATTTTATTCATCATTGTTATTATTAATATTTTAAAAATTTGACCAGAGAGAGACAGAGAGATAGGGAAAGTGAGAAAGCAAGCCACCAGGTCTGGGACTCGAACTGCGGTCGGCCATGTGGGAGTCCAGGACCTCAACCCCCAAGCCACCTGCTGGTCCCCATGAGTGCTATTTCTTTATCTTTTTGAGCGCATTGAAAAATTTGTTTGATATCAACTCCTATTCTGTCTTTCTTAGCTATACTTTTATTTATATAGTTTTGGTTTAAGGATTTGCTGGTTCATTGTGTATTGAGAAGTGTCTCTTTCTCTGTACGTGTTTATCCCTATTAAGCACTTCTGTGATTGCACCCAACTATCCTCCGCTTGACCAATCCCAAAGCCTTGATCCAAGACTCTATCTGATGTTGGTGGTTCTAGGCTCTTGTTTCTCAGTTATGATTGGGTTATTGCAGAAATCAGTCACTGAGTAGGGGCGTGCCTAGGCTCAGCATCTTATCACAAGGTGGTGTGTGTGTCCATCTGCCTCTTTAGGCTAGAGGCTCATGTAAGCAGCAGCCACAGACAATGGTTAGAGTCAAACTCCAACCTTGTCCCAATAGTAGCCAAATTCCTAGACTCCTCTGTCTACTCGTTTAGGCAAAGGGCCACAGGTTCCTTTTGTATCTTGCTCATTATTAAATGTTTCTGTGCCATTTGCTCTTTAGAGTTGTTTATCTCAAGTTTAAATACAGTCCTATTTTCTAATGTTCTTTCAAAATATTTTGTCATTACATAAAACACACAAAGGTCTTTAAAATACAAGCACAAGGAAAAAAATCTAATTTTAGAATCTGAATTCCTCCTTAAATAGTTCAAGGTTAACCCACATTTATTTTCATAGCAGACTTTTCAGACTTTCTATTTGTCTTTCTTGTAGGTTGTTAAGGGGTTGAACTAGTATTACAGCTGTTTATTCATTTTATCTTTGTGTTTGAACTGCACTTGCCCACATAATGTGAGGTTAAATGGTTCAAACAAGTAGTTTAGGCCCACGAATCATTTAAATACTATAGTTCTAGCCCCAAGAAAATTGTTGCTGGTTTTATCAGAAAAAAAATTGTGACAATTTCTTTTGTCTATTTTATTAAAAAATATTTATTGAATTTAATTAATTATTATTATGAATGTAAATATGTAAATTTGCTATAGAGCATGTGCACTCACCAGAGGGAGAGAAAGCGAGAGAGAGAGAGAGAGCAAGAGAAGGAGGGAAAGTGAGAAAGTAAGCTGCCAGGTCTGGGACTCAAGCTGTGGTTGTCCATGTGGGAGTCCAGCACCTTAACCACCAGGTCATCTGCTGACCCTTTCTTTTGTCAATTTGAAGAACAGTTTGAGTATCCTTCTTCTCGCACTCTTGGGACCAGAAGTGTTTCAGATTTCAGATTTTTTTCCGATCTGGAATATTTACATAAACATAATGAGATATCTTAAGGGTGGGACTCAAGTGTAAATACAAAATTCATTTCTATTTCATATACACATAGCCTGAGGTAATTTTGTGCAATATTTTTGTATTGTTGCATTTTCATCAAGACCTATCACATGCGATCAAATGTGAAATTTCCCACAATTTCTTCATGACAATTGTATTTTCTTCATTATTATTATTATTTTTTTGAGAGAGATTTTTGCTATAGGGCACATGTGCTTGCCAGAGAGAGAGAGACAGAGAGAGAGAAAGTGAGCAATCACCGCCTACCCCAGGAGGAATGGCCACACTGCAATCCCTTCTCCTCCATCCTCCTCTTGGGTTTTTGGGTATGTACACATACTCGATGCCTGGTGTGAGCTTCAAGCTGCTGGGTCCGGAACTTGAACTGCAGAGGACCATGTGGGAGTCCTGTGTCTTCATCAGTACACCACCTGCTGGCCCCTGTATCTCCTCTTTTAATATAGAAGAGTTTTGTTCTGATTTGCCAGTCAAGACCTTTGGCAAAATTTTAAGACCAATGTCATAAACATTTCTGAAAAAAAAAAAAAAAAAGTAACATTTCTGACCTTCCAAACTAAAGTTAGCTCAGAGCCTTAACCTACACATAGGTAGGTTCAGCTGAGTTCCCTAAGCACAGTCAGAAATACTTGTGAGGAGGGGCCAACAGATGGCATAATGGTTATGTCGTTGGACTCCACATAATCCACTGTGGTTTGAGTCTCCCACCCGGTGGCTTAAAACTCACACAGCCTGCGCCTGCATGTGTACAGCCATGTCCAAAACGCCGAGAGGAGAATGGAGAAGTGATTGCTGTGTGGCCAATCGCCCTTGGGGGCGATTTCTCGCTTTCTGTCTCTGTCTCTTTCTGTGTCTCCTTCAAGCACAATCACCCTATTGCAAAAATCCCTTTCTAAAAAAGCAAACAGACACCCCCCGCCCCCCCCCAAAATAAAAAACTCACACAGGGTGGTGCGCCAACACCCAAGATCCCAAGAGGAGAATGGAGAAGGGATAGGGGTGTGACCAGCCCCCTGGGGATGATTTCTGCTCTGTCTCTCCAGCCAGCACAGGTACTCTACAGCAAAAGTCTTTCTCCAGGGACCAGCAGATGGCGTAATGGCTATAGCTGAACTCCCATGTAGTCAGCTGTGGTTCGAGTCCCAACGTGCCCTAGATCCCGAGAGGAGAATGGAGAAGGGATTGTGGCGTGGCCATTCCCCCCGGGGGG
>NW_006159865.1:2263050-2269709 GCF_000334495.1 Tupaia belangeri chinensis | reverse complement strand
CCCCAAAAAAGAAAAAAAAAAAAAAAAAAAAAACAAAACCCCAGTCTCCCTAAAAAAGAATTAGCATCTCTGTAAGAGAAGAGTAAAAAATTATACTATGACAGCTCAGTACCTCCCCTTAAGCCCCCCACCGCCTTTTCTTAAAATTCTGTATGCAGAAATTTAGCAGTCATCAAACGTGCATGGCTCTTAAGACTGGCATGACCTGGCATGACCTGGATCTGTGTGGGGCTCGGGTCTAACCACCTCCAACGTGGCCAACTGAGAAAGGCCGCCGGAAGTGCTTCTTCGTCTGCGAGGTTTCAAGGCGGGACCTGTGAACCGCTTTCTTCTGATCCGGAAGCCTTTAACGCGTGCACTTCCGCCAGAGCCACTCTCCTCGCGGCGTCTCAACCACGTGCGTGTGGACGAGCCTGCGTTCCATTCTATTCCACCAAAGTTTCTCATGAAGTTTTCCACGCCACGCCCTTATCTGCCTGAGACAGCTGCTGGGGGTAGCATTCACAGAACACCTGTTATCACGTTTAGCAGGTGTTTCTCAGCACGGGGACTTTGTCCAGCGAGGTCTGATGGCTGTCATTTCTGCAGTTCTCTTCCTCACCCTCAGCCCGTCCATCTCGCTGAAAGTCTCCTGCAGGCCTGGGGGGCCTGCCTGCCTGGAAGGCTGTGTAAAGATGCCCTAGGTATGGGATCTCGTCGGAGAGCCTGAGTGGTCACCTTAACGCTGGAAGTGCTCCTCTTCGCTCCACAGGTGCATCGTGTCTGGTAGGTTCGGACCTAGAGAGATGGAAAAAGCAAACTCTGCTCCTGCGTGTCCAGGTGTGAATCAGCAGGACACACGTTGGGGGGGGGGTGGTCATGCCTCCTATTTTTAGTTCTCTTTGCTGGGCTTGTTCTCTATATAGAAGGTTGCAGAGAGCCCTGGGGAAGTGTTTAAGCTACAGAAGGTTGGGAAGGGTACCAGCAGATGGAGTAGCAGTTACATCCCTGGCCTCCCACATGGCTGACAACTGTTTGAGTCCCAGACCTGGTGCCTTGAAGCTAATGCCAGGTGGGTGTGCATGCGTGCCCTGTGCCAAGATCCCAGGAGGAGAATGGAGAATAAGGGATTGTGGTGTGTGTGTGTGGGTAGGTTGTGATTTCTCACTTTCCCTCTTACTGTCTCTCTCTCCAGCCAGCACACACCTCCTAAGGCAAAAACCTCTTAAAAAGAAATTAAATAATAATAATAATAATAAAGGCTCAGAAGTATACTATGCTATTGTGGGCTGGGCACATTACTGAACAGAGATTTCTCCCTCTGCCAAGGCCACAGACAACTCCCTGTGACTGACGTCT
The DNA here is from genome assembly GCF_000334495.1 of Tupaia belangeri chinensis. Lineage (NCBI taxonomy): Eukaryota > Metazoa > Chordata > Mammalia > Scandentia > Tupaiidae > Tupaia > Tupaia belangeri. Next base: position 2,268,371 of record NW_006159865.1, on the reverse strand, counting down.
GAGACCTTCAGTCAGGCAGACAAGAGACATGGTGAGGGTTGCTTTGCTGAGACAGTAACTCTAGACCTTTCTTGTAGATCTACTCTTGTCTTCCAGGGAGAGGGAGCCGACCTCCTGCTTTAGTTTGTTTTGTTTCCATTTTCACTTGCTTCTGGTGATAGCTAGTCATCTGGTTTCATCAATAAAGTCAACTGGTGCTGATTATTCTTAAAATACTGTTTTACTCTTGTTTGTAAAAATATTAGCATTTCCTTAAGGCATTGCATGAGTTTAGTCAACTCTTCTCCCAACCTCAGCAATTCCACAGAGTCCCCATCATGATTCTAGCAAGAGGCTACTTTTGATGCCAGGGTAAATCCAAAGCTGGCAGACCGATGTTTCATCTGTATTTCAATTTTATGAAGTAAAGCTTCAATTCTATCATCTTCCAATCTGTTTTTGGCTACTTTATCGATTGTTCTGTCTGCAGGGTTTCTGAAAATCTGAATGTCTTTCTGTGCGTTCCCCTGAAGGCCAACTCTGAAGTAGGCTTCTCTTGTGTGGCCATTATAGCCAACATCGGGAGAAAAGACTGCACCACGTCCAGGTTCAGTCAGGGCTTTGTAGGAAGGAGAACTGAGTCCAGGAATCGGGAGTGAAGATAAAAGACTGACTGTGAAGGCTTCAAAGATGTCAGTGGTGTCTGGTGAAAGGAAGCTAACACTAACCGTTGTATGTGAGGGATCAACAGCAAAGGAATCCGGGTCACATGTTCTTTGGAATTCACTGGACTCATCCCAGAGCTTCAGGGCTGGCCCTGTTGTGTTGGGTTCAGTTTTCTGAAATTTACACAGTACTAATTCATGAACTTGAGGCAGATGCTGGCTGCTCCAATAAAAAATGACCATAGGCGAAGAACCTGGCATTGCTCGGGTAATAATGAGTAGCTTGAAATTGGCTACGTTGCTCCCATGTGAGTCGGGGATACACCATGGATCGCCGCCAGAAATCATTGAGGAGGTGTGGTCAGGAGGAAGTCGGTTCTGAAGGTGCTGTGAGAATACCCTCTTGTTGTCTGTAAATGCCCCCTTTATCTCATTAAAGACAACTCCTTTGAACATGAAGGGCGTGTCCGTGTGTGAGTGTGCCCAAAATCCCAAGAGGAGAATGGAGTAGAGGGAGTAGAATGGATTTCAGTGTGGCCATTCCCCCTGGGGGTGGGGGGGGTGATTTCTCTCTTTCTGTCTCTCTGGGTAGCAGCACTTGTGCCCTATAGCAAAAATTTCTCTCTCTCTCTCTCTCATAAAAAGTGTGTGTGTAATGGTTACATCACTGTTCTCCCACGTGGCCAACTGTGGTTCAAGTCCTGTGCCTGGTAGCTTGAAACTCATGTTGGGCATGTGTGCATGTTTACCCAAGATCCTGGGAGGAGAATGGAGGAGAAGGGATTGCAGCATACTCCTACCCGCCAGGGAGTGATTTCTCACTTGCCCTCTCACAATGTCTCTGTCTCTGTCTCTCCCAGTAGTGCACATGCTCTAAGGCAAAAACCTCTAAAGAAAATAAAGAGAAAGAAAAAATGAATAAAAATAAAGGATGTGTCAGGGTCACTGGGATTCTCATGTTCTAGTCGTCAGCCATCTTGCCAGAAATCTAGTTCCCACAAGTGTGGAAAAAAATGTTGCATCCAAATACACTGAGAAGAGATTCTGAAAATCCTTGAGATTTTTGTGTGGAAAATGGATGTGGGTATAATCAGTTGCTGTAAATGCATTTAAAAAAAGTAGACCGGGACCGGTTCAGCATTTCGAAGAAAGGATCTAGACATGGGTGTTTCTGGGGGACCACAAGGGACTATATGCTCAAGAATGTGTGGAACACCCACGTGGTAAAAAACTGTACATTGAAATAATTATTTGTGTTTTTTTTCCTTCTGGCCAAGTGTCCATCTCTAGCTCCCGTGTTATCATGGCTGAGCTTCACTGCGGTGAAGAACAGTTCAGGGACAGATGTTACCTGGGTGATGGTGAGCCCGCGGATCTCCTTCCCGCTGTATACTGCAGAGCCTTCTCATAAGCTGAGTCACTCTGCCACTGTCCTACTCTGTGGTGTGCATGCTGCCTCTTAACCTCAAGCATGCCCAGCATTGGCCGCCCTCTGCAGGGCCACAAAGTCAAGCACAGTTCACTCATAGCTACTGCTATTCCCATTTATGTTTTAGTTTTAGATCGTGTAGTGGAAAATTCAAATAGTCCGTCTCCATCCCACATCACAACATATTAATGAGGGTTACATAAGGAAAAAAATATGTTAGAATGCTTGTACATTTTAAAGCTCCATGCAAATGTGAGTTAATGATCTGTTTTATGCAAATTAATCTGTGTTTTGATTTATGCATAAAGGCTGTTTTAACACATTTCGTTCTGTGGAACTAAAGTTCTGTTTCCAAGTCATAGAAAAGTATATGAATTATCCTGGTTTGCATTTTAGTGCTATCATTAAAGCTTAATCGATAATTACTAATGTCTCATTAAACAGGGAGGTAGGCAGTCATCAATGCAAGACTGTGGGTACTCACAGTCTCACAATTAATAGCCTTTAGATTGGAAGAGCTGGATATCTCCACAATTTTTTCAATAATAAAATTGAAATATGGTTGAACTGCGAGGGCCCTTACAGGTTGAGCATTAATCAATTAAATCAGTTTTGCTTTGATCAGGCCATTCCAGCTAATGGTAATTCTCATAAAAACTTACATTACTGAAATGGACCCAAAGAAAATGTGACCTTAGTTTTAGCATTGTGGGTGTTTTGATCCTCCATAACTCAGGTTGAACATTCTAGAATCTTAGAACATTGCTGTTGTTGGAGTTAATATTGGGATACCAGCTTGGGTATTAATCTTAACATCTAATAAATGTCTTCTGACATTTTCTTAGCTACATTTTTTTGGAAGGAGTCTTTTTTTTGAGAGATTTTTGCTGTAGGGCACATGCACTTTGTACTTATTGGCTATTCGTATATTGTCTTTTGAGAAATAGCTGTTTAAGTGTTTTGTCTATTTTTGAATTAGGTAACTAGTTTTTAATGAATTATTAACTTAGACTGTAGTTTGGGATTTTTTTGTCTGGAGAATTATCTTGTTGATTAAATGATATAAGACATGTAGAAATAATGGTGTTGGGCTAAATGACTTTAATTTATTACTTTAAATTTGAAAAAAATTCATTATTCTTTGATTCTGATAGAAATTTGGGCTGTCATATGTGTTTCTGTTTTATTGATAGTAGTTTCAAGACAATTAACCTAAATCAGACTGTGGTAGTTGGTGAATTGCTATGTCCACAAATTGCATTTAATATTGCTTTTGCTACTAGAATTGTATCTTAAATATGATCAAGAAGTTGCCATTAGAAGAATTGTTTAGTTGGACATAAAATGGCCTATTAGTTTATATGTTATAAATCTTAAATTTTATACATTAGTTTTGCTCTAAATACAACATGTCTATGATGAGATTTCCTTCTCTGATAAATGGACAAAATAACAAATATTCAAAGACTATGGAATCCCTGCTCTAGGCACCAGTGAGATCTTCAAAAAAGAAAAGGGAGGAACCAGCAGATGGCGTACTGGTTAACATCACTGGACTCCTAGTCAGCCGTGGCTCAAGTCCCGGACCTGGTGTCTTAAAACTCACACTGGGCATGTGTATGTGCATGGTCAAGATCCCGAGAAGAGAATAGAGGAGAGGGGATTGTGGCACGGCCATCCCCCTGAGGGGTGATTTCTCACTTTCTGTCTCTGTCTCTCCCTGTTGCTCTGGCAAGTGCACACATCCTATAGCAAAAACATTTCTAAAAAAAAGGGGGGGGGAACAGATGGTGACACAGTGGTAATACAAAGCTCTGTAAGGTGGACACCCCATGGGACAGTTTTGGGTGTCCATCTAGAGACTGCCATGATTCAGGGTTGGCTGGGGCTGGAGGTGATCACAGCATCAAGTCCCTGTTGGGGATGCTGTGTCTCTTTCTCTCTCGTTTATAGAATAAATAAATAAATTTAACGAAAACAGAAAAAAAAGAATAAAATAAGATTTGGTTTTGGATTTCATGGCATTTAAAATCTTGTTTTGTACTGGATCTTATGGTCAAAGATTGTAGAAGAACTTTGAAAGATACTGACGGTGAAAGAGATTGGGAGCTTGTATCTTGAGCCCATAGGGTATCCGAGTCACGCTTCGGGGATCTCCATGATATCTGGAGAAAGTGCCTCTCAGATGTGATTGGTGACTGTGGAACTCTGTCAGAAATTAATATAGATTGTTTAAATCTAGAGCAAAGAGAACACTGGTCTTTGGCAGGATGTAGCTTCTCAACATCCTTAGCCTGTAGGCTGTTTAAAAGGCAATTTAGGCTAACATGTTAAAGCCAGGAATTTCACCTAGAAGCATACTTTTTTTGGGGGGAAGTTTCTCTTGCAAAAAACAAAAACAAAAAACCCCCAGAAGATCTAGCATACTTGATTTTTTTCTGTACCTTTTAGATTTGTGTTGTCCAGTTGGCTAGTGGATAGTAATGTTGAGCATCTTTTCAAGTGCTTATTGGCTATTGTATATCTGCTCTGTAAATATGGTAGCCACTGAACACATGTGGATATTTCATATTTACATGTAAATTAATATACATTAAATATAACTAAGAATGCAGGTTCTTATTCACATCAGTACTTTTCTTTTTCTCTTTCTTCCTTTCTTTTTTCAATGAGAGAAGCATTTATTTATTCTATTGAAAAGATAAACATAATGGGGGTTGATCTCTATACTTGGGTTCCAAATTGCCCAACCACTTTTGTTTTCTCTTTAAATATTTATTGTAATTTATAATTTACATATAATAATTATAGATCTTTGTAGGGTATAGAGTGGTCTTTAAAAGCGTGTATACAGTGTGTAATAAGCAAATCAAGGATATAAATATATTCACCACCTTCAACATTTAATATTATATTATGTTGTGAACATTCAAAATCTGCTCCAATGGTTATTCTGCAAGTATGTACTAAATTGTCTGACATTTTTTTTTTGAAGAGGTTTTTGCTATAGGGCATGTGCACTTGCCAGACAGACAGACAGAGACAGAGACAGAAAGCGAGAAATCACCCCATAGGGGGGATGGCCTCGCTGCAATCCCTTCTCCTCCATTCTCCTCTCGGGATCTTGGGCATGCATGCACATGCATCCGGCGTGAGTTTAAGCCACCAGGTCCGGGACGCGAACCACGGTCGACTACATGGGAGTCCAGTGACTTAGCCATTATGTTAACTGCTGGTCCCTCTGACTT
>NW_006159865.1:2254923-2262722 GCF_000334495.1 Tupaia belangeri chinensis | reverse complement strand
TTTTTTTTTTTTTTTTTTTTTTTGTTTTACTGTGAGATCCAGTTCTAAAAAATATATATATTAATTAAAAAAAGTAAAAAAAATCTCATAAATTAACAAAGATAATCTTAACATAGCCAATGAAAGAAGAATTTGTAATTTCCATGTAGAGAATTGTGGGAGACCAAAGTTTATGATCAGATAAATAATCTATGGGTATCAATCATTGGTCCAGTTAGAGATAGGTAAAACTGTACATAAAAATAGTCCATACCAAGAAATAGCAAAAGAACATATTTACTCACGTACTGTGAGTTCTTGTAAGACTGTAGTACTGTATTGTCCATAATGAAATGAGTCCTCGAAAAGCAAAACAAAACAAAATTGGAAAGAGATGTTTAAAAGTGAAGACATGGGGGGCCAGCAGTTAGCGTAATGGCTATGTTGCTGGACTCCCACGTAGTCGACCGTGGTTCATATCCTGGACCCGGTGGCTTAAAACTCATGCCGCGTGTGTGCATGCATGCCCAAGATCCCGAGAGGAGAATGGAGGAGAAGGGATTGCGGCGTGACCATCCCCCCTGGGGGGGTGATTTCTTGCTTTCTGTCTCCCTGTCTCTCTCTGTCTGTCTGGCGAGCTCACGCGCCCTATAGCGAAAACCTCTCCACCAAAAAAAAAAAAAAAAAAAAAAGTGAAGACATGGTAAACCAGTAATTTGGTGATTTATAGGTCTTACAAAATTCTTGGTTTTAGTCTTTCTAAAACTCATCCCAAAGTAAGATTCAGTTACTTGTAACATTTTGGGATTTTTCTCTAATATCTAGTTTTATACAATGAGTAATGGTTACGATAAATATATAAATTAAAACCTGTGGTGACAACTGTCTATCAAATAATTGAAGAGTTTGTATTTAAATCTGCTTGTGTGTAAAAATCGTTGCATCTGCAGTTTAAGCCTTTCAGTTGGGACATTTAATCCTGACATTCAGTGTTACTATCAATATGCATGGACTTACCCTCTTTTTCTAGTTCTTTGTGTTCTTGTACTTCTATTTGTGTCCCTTGAGTTTTCCTGGTGTAGTAGTCCCTTAAGTATTTCCCAAAGAACTCATTTTGGTGAATTCTTTCAGCATTAGTTTAGGTAGTAAACCACTTCGTGCCACCTGCTTTGGTGCCACCCAGGCTGGAGAGTTTCTCCCCGTCATCCCCAGCAGGCTGGGCAGGGAGCCCTGCCGATGAGCTCAAGCAATGAGCTCAAGCGAAGTGGCTTCGCTTGGGCTTGCCTGTTGGTCCTTTTGACTCTGGCATTGCAAGGTCTCCTGTTGCTCCTGTCTCCGGGATTGCAGGAATCAGGTGTTGGTTTTCAAAGGCCGGAGAGCCCCTCTCCCCCACAGCAGGCACGCCAGCACTTCTGAAGAACTCAGTAATCGCCTGGAGCTAATGGCCCCCACATTGGCTGTGTGATATATCAACAGAACATTTTCATCACTGCATCAAGTTTTCTGGAACAATTTGCTTTAGGTGGTGCCAACATTTGCCTCAGCCTTCACCAATTCCTGGTTCCTTATCTATCCATTTATATTGTCTGCTGTTTTAGCCATTTAAATATCTGATACCCGATCTAAAAGTAATAATCACATAGAAGAGTATAACTAGACAGAGCCTCAGTTATTTGATCTGAAAAGGCAGGGTAAGTTCCCTGGAAGTTGTTGAAGCAACCCCCCCACAGGGCCTTCTTGGTTGTTAGGCTTTAATCACCAGAGAACTTTCATTCATGCCCTGTTGCTACTGCAACACAGTGCACAAATCTGGCGACTTAAAGCTTTGGTTATGTTGATTCTGGAGGTCAGAAGTCTGAAATGTGTTTCACTGGGCAGGATGATGGTGGTGCTGTGTTCCTTCTGGAGCTCTAAGAGAAAAGCCACTTCCACGTACTTTTCAAGTTCTAGGGGTTGCCTGTGCTCACTGCCCTGGCTCTGCCATCTTCAAAGCCAGCAGTGGCCAGGTGAGTTACCTCACCCTGCAAAACTCTGCTGACTCTTCCTCCTTCTCCCTCTTCCACCCACAGGGATCCTTGTGCTTACACTGAGTCCACCTGGATAAGCCAGGAAAATCTCCCAATCTCAAAACCCTGATCTAATCACACTAAAAAAGTCCCCTTTACCGTGTAAGAGGACATAGTCTCTTATTGTGAAGATTAAGACATAGCTATCGTCAGGGGCTCATTATTCTTCCTACCACAGAGGGGACAAGATGACGAACCTGTTACGCTTAGACATATTCATAGATTACACACTTCTGCTTTTGCCTGCGGGCATGATCCCTTTCCCACTCATCCTGTGTTTGCACAGGCTCATATATTAGTGATTTTCATCTTGTTTTAAGTAGCTTTTATTCCATACTCTCTTGCTTTTTTACTACTCTCCTGGACACAAAGATTACCTTGCATGTTTAGCTCAGCTTGTTCGAGGGATGCATATATTCTCTCCTTTTCTTTTGCTCTTTGGGAGATATCCAAACCCTGGCATGGCTTCTTGGCTGCATTACTAGATGGGTGAGTTGATCTAACTCAGGGAGATAGAATAGGAGGCTTGAGTTCAACTCAGGTCCAAATGGAGCCTCCAATCCAGCTTTGCCAGCAATAAGATTGACATTTTGACGCCTGTGTCTTTTTATTAATTGTTTTAGAATCTATGAAGGGAAGATAGGTGTTTGTTAGTCTTGTTATTTATTCTCCTAGCCACGAAGCCAGCTTGCCTATAGCACTCTTCCCCTTTGATTTAGCCCATCTTGCCCCACTGTGTGTATGACACAAAGAAGTCATACATTTCAAATCAGGTACATACAGGAAATAATTTCTAACTGGAGTGGTCAAAAGAAAAAAAAACAAAACTTCATGGAAGAAGTAATAGGGTTTATCTTAGAGAAACAGTTCATTTACATTGGCAGAAGTGTAAGTAGGAATTATAAGTGAGTTGATTAGCAGTTCAGAGGGCCCCTGATGGGAGCAGTGGTACCTCCCTGAAGAAGCGCAGGGGTGTTCAGCATGGAATCAAGTCTGAGCACACGGAAGAGTTTGGTGAGGGTACAGTGGGATTTAAGGCAGGAAAAGAGAGTTGGGGCCATATTTAATGTGTATTTTCACAATGCAAGGCATACTGTTGAAAAAATAACATACCGGTTAATCAAAATGGAAATAATCCCTCAAGCAAGACACTCTGAGACCATTTAAAAATAATCATTCATAGAATCTTGTCTTATTTTGTTTGTTTTACTTGGTTGGTTTCTGACAGAATATAGGACACACACACACACACACACACACACACACACACACCAGTACACTTTTAGAAGTTCTCAGAGCTTTCCATGCACTGCTTACCTGATGGCGCTCACACCTGGCAAAACTGACTAGCAGCTGTCTCCAACAGGTATTTGAGAAGAGGTGAAAAATAATACAATAATTACACTCTGAAACTAAGTACTACTGCTATCAAATTCAGCCTCTCATTGTAGTTCTGAGTCATGGACTCACCAACAAAATGAATCAAAAGGATAGACTTATGAAATACTATTAAGGGATTAGCATTTTAATACTTCACACATTAGCCACAGAGTCTTTATTTTCTTAGCATGCCATTGACTTGCGTATTTTCTAAAAACCTTGTATAACATGGTGGCTATGTTTTAATCTTTTCAGATAAATTATTTATAGACTAAATTTACAGTTTGCTAGAGCAAGGTTGGGTAAATTTGTTTAAGGATTCCAAGTACCTTCTGATAGGGAAATCTCTCTCAAAAAAAAAAAAAAAAAAAAAAAAAAAACAGATTAAAAAAGGGGACATTTTCAAGATTTTATTTTACTCATATATGACAGAAATAGGTATATAATTCAGATATATCTTTTTTTTTCTTTTTATTTATTTATTTTTTTTGAGAGGTTTTCGCTATAGGGTGCGTGCACTCGCCAGACAGACAGAGAGACAGAGAGACAGAAAGCGAGAAATCACCCCCCAGGATGATTGGGGGGATGGCCACGCTGTAGTCCCTTCTCCTCCATTCTCCTCTTGGGATCTTGGGCACACACGCACATGCGCCCGGCGTGAGTTTTAAGCCACCGGGTCCAGAATGCGAACCATAGTCGACTACGTGGGAGTCCAGCGACATAGCCATTATGCTAACTGCTGGTTCCCAATTCAGATATATCTTATACCAATTTAGAGAAAAACTCAACACAAATTTTTATGAAAAACTATATTTACGTGAAGCTATTTTTCTTCAGAAAGAAGCAGAGTTCATAGAAACTCTACTGAAGGAACAGAATTCGCGTGTCTACTAACTTATGAAGAGTTTGAAAAATAGCTCAAAGCAATGAAGGACTGGAATCTGATACCCTGAAAGTGTTATAGGATGGGAGGATGCTGAGCTATGCTGTGTAAAATCCTTATTTTTTTTAGGTCCATATCGCTAAGACTAGAGACCTGCCCCGAGATGCATAGAAAAGCCAAAACCATGATAAAAGTAAGTAGAAAAGAATATTTAATAGGAAAGAAGGATTTCAGAAAAGAAGTACACCCAGAAGACTGCTGGGCAGGCAGGTTGCTAGGTAGCAACTCTGTTTGGAACGTGTTAGGTATTATTTTTATTACGAGAAGTGATAATGAATGTTTAACAGCAGGAGTATTCATGTTTTATAGTATCCATGTTTTTTGTTTGAATTCCTTGGCTTTCTCCTGCACTTGTGCATCTCTCTCACTGTTGAAGAATTTGAGAAATTTGATTACCTAATTGCACATGCACAGTGTAAACCTTGATGGTAAGAGCATCCTTATTTGGATGAACTGCCCAATTAGTTTATTGCTCTAGTGGGAATCAGGATATTGACTAAAACGTCTTGTTGGGTCCTTTTGTTTTTATGGGGAATGATAAGAGAGAAATTAACAACCATCCCTATGTGCCTTTCTCAGGTACTAAAGAAGAAAAATGCGATCTGCCTTGCCTTCCTAGTGCCAGGAGCTAGGTGGGAGGAAGGAGTCTCTGCAGAGGGTCTAGTTGTAACTCCTGATAAATTGCAATTGATGTGACAGGTGTCCTTCTGCTATTTTCTTAGGGCTGCCTACTCATTTCTAGCTAACTGCCTATCACAAAAGGGCATGTTATATATAGACAATGTATAATTCTCCATTGAAACACAACTTTTTCCTATATTTCCATCTCCTCCCTGTGGATCAGAGCTTTGGGACCTATTGGAGAGAATGTGGCAATCCTGACTGAGGACCAGAGATAGGCAAAAATCCAAGAAGTCCCTGGAATAAAATTATTGTAGGATAGAATGAGACAGGGCAATGGAAAAGATCGTTTTAGATCTATGATGTGGTAGGCGGTAGGAGCTAGCTCAGTCTCTTGGCACAGGCTTGTGCCTGTAAAGTAGCTGTGTCAGTGCTGGGCATTTTCCATCTGTACTTTCATGTGTTCTCACTCCCATTTTTTGCTCTGCAATGCTCACCCGTTTGGGTTGTATCACTGGGCTTCTTTGTCCTCTTGTTGCCCATTGGGCTTTCCAATGGGATACACAAGCAGGAGACCAAAAAGATCATAACCTTCTTAACACTTTCAAAATGTCCTGTTTCTGGCTTCCTGTAACTTGACCATGCTTCCAGACCCAGGAGGAGTAACAGCTCTTCACTGATGTTAGTGCTGGAGTATTTATACTACCCCTTCGATTTCCACGCATCAGACCTATACCTTTTAAAATAATCCCCTTTAAAAGGTACTATTTGTTTTAAAAATAACTATTAATATTTGTTAGGACTTTAACAAAGGGTATGGATAAATTTAAAGATATTAAACGGAAGCATTGCCCAGTTTTGGGATATGTGAATGATTGAAGCACTGGCTAGGGTTAAGGGAGGGTGCTGGGGGAAGAGCCATCCTCCCTAGTATCTAGAAAATCCATGGAGACCTGGTAAGGATCTGAGCTAGTGACAGACAATAGCAGGGATGAGGACGCAAGGTGAAGGCTTTCTCCGGATGTCCCAAGTGCCATATTCAACAATGTTCCACCATTTCACAGATATGTAGCTGTTTCTAAGCAACTTGCTTCTGCGGGCAGGTGTCCTATTCTCCAGTCTTAAAATGGCACAGTTGAGCTCCAACCCCTTCAAAGGGTGGTGTAACATTTGAATTAACCCTTTCTTTATGAATAAGCATCTAAGGAGTTCTGAGGATCTTAGTGAGAACTATATCCCTGGGAAAGAAAAGAGGGTAATTTTTATAAGTAGGTGAGGTCAGGACTTGAGCTATTTTAATGATCTTAGGTTTTCTGTAATTAACTTTTAAATATAATACTTCAGTATATGTTGTGGTATATAAGTATGCTAACATTGATTTGTATCCTAGGGGAGATTAATTAATATTTGAAGATCCTTTAATCAGAAATCCAAAATTGATAGCTATTTAAATTTGTATAACATGGTTTATTATTTAACATAAGTGGTGTTAGAAATTTTTTTATTGATCAGATGATTTTTAAAATTTTATGATTTCTTATTCACATTTAATCACAGATCTCTATAGCACATAATATGGTTTTTCAAAGTATGCGTGCAAGTGACAATCAAACCAAGGATATTACCATGTACATCATTTTCATCAGAGAACTTTACATTCTTACATCTTTTAAGATTTCTTCCCCGAGGCTTGTCTCCCACCCTCTGATATTCACTCTGCTACCCTGCAGACTCTGGTATCTACACTTGTCCTTTCTGCCATTATATCTTCAGATCTTTCAATTTCTGCCAGAGAGTGCAGACGTTTGGTATATGTTGAGTGGGGACATACAGTATTTGTCTTTCATAGTCTGGCTTACTTTGCTTAGTGTTAAATCTATATTCATCTACTTTGTATCAAATAACAATGTCTCATTGTTCTTTATGACTGAATAATATTCCATAATGTATGTTTTTAAAGTTACATAGTTGGCTAAATGATTATACACTACTTAATATTGCATGAATGGGTCAAATCTGGGGAGACTAGCAACTTAACATTAGAGTAGTTATCTAGATAGAACACAGAACTCATTTCACATTTCCACTCTTCCTCACAGTGAATGTGGAAGATTCTGTCTTCCATACACTTAAGGTTATCTATTGTCACAATATTATTGCATTTACTTCAGAGTGAAACTTTTATTTAAAATACTTATTGGAATAAAACAGGGACAAAAAAAGACACTTTACTAAGCTTATAATGACAACTGTGTATTAGTCAGGATAATTAGGTTATGCTGCACTAACAACTCCTAGAATCTCAGTTGCTTAAAACAATGAAGTTTTATTTTTTTACTTATGCTATATGTCTGTCGAGGATCCACTCTCCATTATCATCACTCTGAGACCCGTATGACAGAGAAGCCACTAGTGGGAACATTATTTATTGTCTTGGAAGAAGAAAAAGAGGGAACACCCTGTGGAAGGTCTCATATTGGTAAATGCAAGGCTACGTTGTGATGAAGAGAGAGAGAGTTGAAATATTTGGGTAACAATGTGATTACCACAGTTGCATGACTTCACTGTTGTTCTTTTCTGTTACCAAATATTCACATGCATGACAGAATTTAACCTCAGACTTCAGACTGACTTTCATTATAGCTTACCAGCTGCAGAGAGGTTGTGGGAGAAGAAACCAAAAGTTCCCATCTAACTTTGCCAGATACTGTGCAAAGCTTTTTTTTGGAGAGGTTTTCGCTATAGGGCATGTGCGCTCGCCAGACAGAGAGAGACATAGAGACAGAAAGCGAGAAATCATCCCCCAGAGG
>NW_006159865.1:2237430-2253358 GCF_000334495.1 Tupaia belangeri chinensis | reverse complement strand
GTTGGGGGAAGAGCCATCCTCCCTAGTATCTAGAAAATCCATGGAGACCTGGTAAGGATCTGAGCTAGTGACAGACAATAGCAGGGATGAGGACGCAAGGTGAAGGCTTTCTCCGGATGTCCCAAGTGCCATATTCAACAATGTTCCACCATTTCACAGATATGTAGCTGTTTCTAAGCAACTTGCTTCTGCGGGCAGGTGTCCTATTCTCCAGTCTTAAAATGGCACAGTTGAGCTCCAACCCCTTCAAAGGGTGGTGTAACATTTGAATTAACCCTTTCTTTATGAATAAGCATCTAAGGAGTTCTGAGGATCTTAGTGAGAACTATATCCCTGGGAAAGAAAAGAGGGTAATTTTTATAAGTAGGTGAGGTCAGGACTTGAGCTATTTTAATGATCTTAGGTTTTCTGTAATTAACTTTTAAATATAATACTTCAGTATATGTTGTGGTATATAAGTATGCTAACATTGATTTGTATCCTAGGGGAGATTAATTAATATTTGAAGATCCTTTAATCAGAAATCCAAAATTGATAGCTATTTAAATTTGTATAACATGGTTTATTATTTAACATAAGTGGTGTTAGAAATTTTTTTATTGATCAGATGATTTTTAAAATTTTATGATTTCTTATTCACATTTAATCACAGATCTCTATAGCACATAATATGGTTTTTCAAAGTATGCGTGCAAGTGACAATCAAACCAAGGATATTACCATGTACATCATTTTCATCAGAGAACTTTACATTCTTACATCTTTTAAGATTTCTTCCCCGAGGCTTGTCTCCCACCCTCTGATATTCACTCTGCTACCCTGCAGACTCTGGTATCTACACTTGTCCTTTCTGCCATTATATCTTCAGATCTTTCAATTTCTGCCAGAGAGTGCAGACGTTTGGTATATGTTGAGTGGGGACATACAGTATTTGTCTTTCATAGTCTGGCTTACTTTGCTTAGTGTTAAATCTATATTCATCTACTTTGTATCAAATAACAATGTCTCATTGTTCTTTATGACTGAATAATATTCCATAATGTATGTTTTTAAAGTTACATAGTTGGCTAAATGATTATACACTACTTAATATTGCATGAATGGGTCAAATCTGGGGAGACTAGCAACTTAACATTAGAGTAGTTATCTAGATAGAACACAGAACTCATTTCACATTTCCACTCTTCCTCACAGTGAATGTGGAAGATTCTGTCTTCCATACACTTAAGGTTATCTATTGTCACAATATTATTGCATTTACTTCAGAGTGAAACTTTTATTTAAAATACTTATTGGAATAAAACAGGGACAAAAAAAGACACTTTACTAAGCTTATAATGACAACTGTGTATTAGTCAGGATAATTAGGTTATGCTGCACTAACAACTCCTAGAATCTCAGTTGCTTAAAACAATGAAGTTTTATTTTTTTACTTATGCTATATGTCTGTCGAGGATCCACTCTCCATTATCATCACTCTGAGACCCGTATGACAGAGAAGCCACTAGTGGGAACATTATTTATTGTCTTGGAAGAAGAAAAAGAGGGAACACCCTGTGGAAGGTCTCATATTGGTAAATGCAAGGCTACGTTGTGATGAAGAGAGAGAGAGTTGAAATATTTGGGTAACAATGTGATTACCACAGTTGCATGACTTCACTGTTGTTCTTTTCTGTTACCAAATATTCACATGCATGACAGAATTTAACCTCAGACTTCAGACTGACTTTCATTATAGCTTACCAGCTGCAGAGAGGTTGTGGGAGAAGAAACCAAAAGTTCCCATCTAACTTGAATAAATGGAAGCTATCGATATTTACCAACAAAGTACAGAGCGATTGTTGAGTGCACAAATTGATTTAGGTTGGTTTGCAGCATATGAAATATTAAAAGAAGACATGACTTCGAAGTGAGGAAGAGAGACGTATTTGCTATTATGTTTCAGCCCATGTCTTCTGTCACTTAAATGCTGGTCAGTGATGGTGAGGCCCTGGAATACAAAGGCAAAACTCTGAAGACAATCTTGTAGGTTTAAGAATATTCTAGTTTTCCTGTCCCTCCCTTTTCTTTCTCTTCTTAGTATACAGATTGTGCTTAATAAATATTTCAACATCTTGATTATTCCATAGCACTAAAGATAAACAGTGAAGTTTCAAAAATCTCTCACTGGGCTATATAAACAGGTGGGCTCATTTAAATAATCCCCTTGGCTGTTAAAGATTCTGAAGGCCTATTTAGAAGTTCCTTCTGTTAGTCCCCAAAGTCATGGTGTGTTCAGAGAAACATCTATATGAGAGTTAATTTCCAGCAAATAATGTACTTGCATTTACTGCCAATTAACTCTAGCCTGGAGCGAAGCATCTGATTTGGAGATAAAACTTTTCTGCAGCACAATACACGAAAAGCAATCACAGTGTTTTTTTCTTATAACCAGTTAAGTGGTAGAGGAAATAGGACCACTACTTAGTAATAATCACACTCTGCCTAACCTCCTCTGTAATTTATTAGTTTATTTACCCAGATGCATTTTATTTTACCTAAAATTTGTACTAAGACTCATTTAAACCTTAAATTATCCAGTAATTTAGCATATTTGTAACCTAGATAAATAACTTTATATTCTGCTAGGTAAATTAGTTAAAATAGTGAGGCTAAAATATACTCCCTCTAGAGAGAACTTTTCTCAGAAACATTTCACATTATAATGAGTTCTCTGAATGTAAAATTGCCATATTCAAAATTTGAAATCACTGACATTACCTGTATTATGACTGTGTATAAGGTCTTATCACATTAATAATGATCTACTAGCAAAAATGGCTAGACTTGTGTGCTATTCTGATATAAATTTTAAAAGAACACTCTTTGAGAAATGAGAATGGCATAATGTCTATATATATTGTGTTAAAAACAATCCACTTAAACATTTTCCTCCTGATTCTCCAAAGCAAAAGGTTGCTTTTTAAAAAATGGAATGAGTTGTTCAAGAGAAGCTGGATCCCACATAATGACCATGATTTGAACCCCAGCCTGGTTAGCCTAATAAACGGTGGCAAATCTATGAGATCCTGAAATCCAAGGGCTGGAGAACTGAAGGAAAGAGATTGAGACATGCCCGTACCTCTCTTTCTCCAGTTCTCCCCCTTGTATATGCAAATGCTCTACCAAGATAAAGAAAAAACAAAACATTTTAAGGTAACCTGGTCTGCTAGCAGACCGACTTTGGAGTCCAACTGCAACTCTCCCCTAGACAGTTTTCAGACAGTTGGTCCATGTTTTTAGAGTTTGTTTGGCCTCACTAACCTCCAAAATCACATGAACCAATTTGTTAATCAATCCGTCAATCAATTATCAGTTTATCTATCTATCCATATCTCCTATTGGTCTGTTTTTCCAAAGAACCCTGACTAATACAATAGCAAAACATATTACGTTGTCAAAGGCATGGGTCTCTGTTCTGCATGCTCGATACTTCCTGTAATAATTACTCTTTGGTGCAGTTTTTCACTTTCACCTCCTTGTGGGACTTATGCAAAGATCTTTTTCAGAAAAGTAGCTCCTAATATTGTAGTGAGCAGACTAATTTCCTGCCTAATGCTACTTCCCAGAGGGTCTAAAGAAGGTCCAATTTATGTCTGGTCAGGGAATGTCAATTTACGCACCAGCAATGTTTCCTAGAACAGCCCTTTCGAGGCCACAAGACGAGAGCTACACTTTGGAATAACAATCTCATAAGCCAAGGATATCCCTCTGAGGATGCTGTTGCCTGGTGATAAGAAGTGGAGGGATATTAGAAGAGATCTAGCCAGTCCAGGCAATTCTAATGTGGTCATTGAATCTTCCCGGTTAGTATTATACATAAATTAAAGAGGAGATTAAAAAAAAAAAAAGAAATAGGACTTAAGGAATGAAATAATAAATCAGGCTATTTCTATGCTTCAAACCTGCCTGATGCCACAGGAATAAAAAAATAAAGGAGATAGGAGAAAGAAAGTGGGAGTGGTGGCCAAAAGGGTGAGATGGGCCAGGTGAGAGGAAGGGCGGGTTTCTGAGGATATTCGAGACTACTTTTAGGGACTGTGTTAGGATAATAACTCAGTGCACTGGGGTCCTGCACCATGCAGATGGGAGCAGCAAGCCAATGCAATTTGACTTATTTCTGATATTATGCAGCTTTGTAGATTCACTGTGAGGATCAAACAAATGAGGTGATGTATGTGGTGGTGCTGGGTGGGTCATAGAAAATGATGCAAATGCAGTTTAATAAAGGGCGCATGAATGTGAAGGACAGAAACCATCGAAAGGAAATTTGGCACATCATGTCTGCATTCTCCCAGCCTGCCCCTCTGGTTGGTTCCTCCCGATTTCAAGTACTAAAAAGTAAAACCAAGGACAAGGAAAGAAGTCGCAGCAAATCTTATCAGCTCTTACCTATACCATTGCACCAGTCCCTCCCCTCTGGTAGTTCCTGCAGTAAGTCTACAGTGAATCTGCTCATTTTACTTTCTACCCATAGCATACATCTGGGGGGGAAGGGGGTGTCTCCTGAAAGTTCAGGGAAAATGCATATTATGAAAAGATTATGAATGGTTTTCCAATTTTTGTACCAAAGTTAACTCGTATTTTATTTCACTTTGCTAGTATTAGTAGCAAGTAGTATGACAGACAAAGAGAGAGAGAGAGAACAGGGAGAGGGAGAAGAAAAAGCACTGCACCCTCCTACCACGGTCCCAAGGGAAATGGAAACATCATAAGCCTTTCCTCCATTTCCCACTCCTTTCTGGATTTTGAGAAAGCACACACATGTGCCCAGTATGTTTCTCTAGCTCCTGGGTCTAGGACTCATACCACACAGTTGACCAGTGGGATCTGGCTACCTTAGCCACCATGAGACCCAGCCCAACTTATACTTTAATTCCATTTCCTACAAACGTTTTGAAGTCTCCGTGTATGCCATCTAGATCCTCTTTAAGGAAAACCTTCATTATCTACAGCAGGGAGTGTGGTCAGTAGACCATCTCGGCTCTCCGCTTCTTCAGGGTCCACCTTAGCTGTAGAGTTGCTTCGCCTTCACCTCCTCATTCCTTCTGTTCCCCCAAACAGGTTACACCCTGCGGAGAGGTGGAGTGATAAAGGCCTAGAGATTTCTGCCTGAAGAAATACACCACTGAAGGACTTTTCTTGCTTCAGAGCTCCCTACTGGGTTAACGCTGGCTTGGTTAAGCCTGCATCTTAGCTTAGCTCCTCCATTTACTCTTTCATGCTTCCTTTCTCCCTCTTCCTTTCACAGAGCTGGTCCCTTATAAACATTTTTCACCCCAAACTCTGCCTCAGGACTTGCTTCCAGAGAACCCAATCTACAGCACCATCTCTAACCTGTTCAATGGCTCCATTTCCTCCATGGGACTGCTCAGTTTGGATTGGTGTGCTAGTCCAAATAGTATCTGGCACATAGTAGGGCCCAGTAAATACGTGTTGGCTTGCAAAACCAAAGGATAAGTAGAAGAAAATAACCTCTCTCCTGCCAGTTCTTGGAATATTGATATCTCAATGGAAATTAAAAACATAAAAGAGTGTTAACACAAACATGGATGTCTTTTGGACTAGAGTATAAATAAGCATGTATTTTAAAGTAAAAACATATAAATTTCAAATAATTGAGTCTCAAGTAAAGATTGCTTTCTTCTTCAGCCTCTAACCCTGGGGAAAATATGTTGATTTTTTTTTTTTTTTTAATGTTGTTAGAAGGCCATTCGTTACTGGGATCAGCAATTGGCGTAATGGCTATGTCCTTGGACTTTCATGTAGTCGACCGTGGTTTGAGTCTCGGACCTGGTGGATTAAACTCATGCTGGGAGTGTGCGCATCTGTGTCCAAGATCCTGAGAGGAGAAAGGAGGAAGAAGGGATTGCAGCATGGCCATCCGCCTGGGAGGTGATTTCTCACTTTCCGTCTCTCTTTTTCTCTGTCTTTCTGGCAAGCTCACACACCCTATAGCAAAAACCTCTCAAAAAAAAAAAAAAAAAAAGGACATCTGTTACTACTATGAGAAATTATTATCTTCTGTATCCTGACCTATATAGAGTAGCATGAAACTTCCTTCCATATCTGCTGCCACCATCTTTGCGGCCAGATCTCCTGCCTTCCTGAACATACCTGCTGTACCCTATCCCTGTGGAATCATTAGCAATTCCAAAATACTCTTGGAGTAGCCATGCGTGTGGATTATGCCTTAGGTTTATGTACTCATTTTTGTTCAGGTCATTGCATCTTGAATATTTATTGTTGTTGAGGACCCACACCTTCCCCACTCTCTCTCTCCATGTGGTTTGACTGAAAACGAGTCTACTTTTGACTCCAGGAGTGAACTTGTGACTTCAGTGTAGGCAACAGTGTCCAATACTCAGCCATAGTAACACAGGGTTTTGTGATTCAGTTGGACACAGGGAGGCTCATGATTCATGTAGAACAACCATGAAAGAAGAAATATTTCTTCCTACTGGGGTTACTGAGAAATGGAAATGAAAGCCTAAGGGCTGCTGCCTTCCAGGCAGGAGAAACCTGTCTTCCTGTTGAATCTTCAGAGAGAAAAGTAGAGCTGAGGGATGAAGAGAGAGGCTTCATTACTAGCTGTAATCTATTGGTGCCTAGATCAAAATATATCTGAAGGCTGTATACTATTGAATATTACCTATGTGACATGATACAGTTCTGTTTATTTTTTTAATTGCCATAGGGTATGTGCACCTGCCAGAGAGAGAAAGAAGGAGGGAGGGGGAGAAGGAGAGGGAGAGGGAGAGGGAGAGAGAGAGAGAGAGAGAGAGAGAGAAAGAAACAGGGAGAAAGCACTCCCAATTGGGGCATGACCACATTGCAATCTTCTCTCCTCTATTTTTATGTCCTGGGGGCGTTTGGGGCATGTTTGCACATGTGCCCTGTGTGTCTTCAAGCTGCTTGGACTGATACTCAGACTATGGTCAGTCATGTGGAATTTGGCTCTCCCAACCACTAGGCTATGGAATTAGCGATATGTATGTTTTAACCATTTGGTTTGGCTTTGTTATGAGTTGTTAGCATATAGATACAGAATGCATTATACATTAAATGCTATCTCACCTCACCCACCTCTCCCTGGCTCTTGTGAACACCTGTATTTTTCTAAGACTGAGAACAAAAATCACTTTCCATGAGAACCTGACTTCCTTGGTCAGAGGCTGAATTATTGCCTCCTTTGGTCTCTCACAGCATCTAGCCCATTATTTCATCGTAGCATGCTTTTATGGTCTTTATTAGTTTATATCTTCTTATCTTGCTGGATAGTGACTTCCCCCTAGTTCAGAAGCTACACATTCTTCATTTCCTTATCTTGGGTGTGTGATGGACATAAAGGAAGCTGTATAGTGTCTCTGTTGGTTTGCTTTCTGAAGGCCATTTCAGATCTTTGTTTTGTAACAATTAGTAAATAACTTTTGCTTGGCACTTCTGTTGTGAAAAGCCATCAGTTCTTAGCAATGATATTGAAAGCTTTTTTTAGAGAGATTTTTGCTATAGGTGCACTTGGCCAGAGAGACAGAGAGACAGAAAGTGAAAAATCACCCACCAGGGGAGATGGCCATGCTGCAATCCCTTCTCCATTATCCTCTTGGGATTTTGGGGCATGCATAAACACACACCTGGCATGAGTTTCAAGCTTCCAGGTCTAGGATTTGAACTGCAGTCGGCTCTGTGCTGGTCCCTTTAAAACTTTTTTTTTTATCCCAGCATTTAGGATAGATTAGAAGATTCAAATCTGCCTTCTTCAAGTGATGTTCAAAGTTTTCAGGCACATTGTGGGGAAACAACTGTTTCTCATTAGTTTGGTTAAAATAAAAACCAGTTAGTCTTTTGAACATTTTAATAAGTTATTTTCTTGTTGCTTGTGTGGAACATTTGTCTGCAGTTAAGCAAATATATTAGAGGCACATACAAATCTGTCAAACTTGGTGTGTTGACTTTACACAGAACTTCGTTATTAATATTTTCTTAATAAGCAGCCTTTAATCCTCCTGTTTATGTAGACTGAACCTTTCTGATATCAAAGGATGAAGAGAGAGGCATGGTAAACTTTTCTAAGCACTGAGAGGAAGGTGGGAGGCGGCCCTCTGGCCCTAATGTGGTTTGCAAAATACATCAAAGGGGATCAATAAGAAGCAATAATTATATGCAAAGAATTAAAAATGGTGGCATGGATATAATTTTTTTTTGGTGGGAATCTTATGCTATCACACCATTTGATAGAAATGGTTGGGAATAGTAATATACAGATTTTTATTGTTAAGAATTGGAAATAATTTCTCTCTGTCTCTCTTTCTTTTAATGTAATTTGCCAGAGGACATGTGCACTAACCAGAGAGAGAAGGTGAGACTGTACCCTCCATAAGGATGGTCACAACTCTAACCTCTTCTCCTCCATCTCTCCTTCTTTTTGGGATTTTGGGCATGCAGCACACATGCACAGCCTGTTTCTAAAGATGTAAAGTCTGGGACCTCAACTGTACTGGGACCCATGTGAGCTCCAAATGCCTTAACCATCAGTCCTTGAGCTGGCCCCAAATTTTCTAATTTTATGGGACACAGACAGACTCTCCATGACTTCTTTTTTTCAGAAATTTTATTACGACTTTATTGTTCTTTGCAATAAACCCATATTCCATGCATTAGTTCATCAGCTCTACCTTCAATGACTGTATGTGTTCCTCTGCCAGTGAACAAGGCAGATGAAATTATGATGGTTCGTATTACCAAAATACAAAATTTGCTGAGTAAGACTTGGCTACCATTAGGATAAGGGATAAAAATAAGCATCATCTTTAAATCTTTATTTTTACAATGACATTTCCGAAGAAAGATACTTTTTCAGAAAGCAAAGATCAAAGAAGTGAAATGCAGGAGCAAGTCCATTAATGTCCCTGGTAGATTTTCCTATATTTTAAAATCTCAAGACTCTTTCAAATACGTACACTAATAATTATACAAAGAAGGCAGAGAAAACAGCAATTTATTATGATGACTGGATTAAGTACCCTGGCATGGAACAGAGAAAAACAAGCATATCTGCAGATGGGAACGTGGCCACATAATGTTTTCAGCAACAGATTTCTATGGAGGATTTTTGGCATGAGGGATAAACACTCATATTGCTGGAATTGCCATATGAGTTATACTGGGGGATATTTTAAGAGAAACTGACATCTGTTAATTATCTCTTGACTCCATCATTCTGATTTATGTATTGGAGAATAAGAAAAAAATATACATGTTGGATAGCTTTCTCCTGGAGGATCATGATTAGGACAGGTGTTTGTGGTTCTGAAATAATTTGAAAATTAAAAAATATATATATCTTTTTAGCATTTCCAAGTTAGAAGGTGTAAGGTGTATTGATGACTCAAGTGAAGATGGTTGGATCAAGTCAATTCCAGCTGGCAGAAAAGACTAGAACTCTAAGCATGCCGAGAGAGCCTTACCGTTTTTAACTTCTCCAATTTTCAGAACTTCATGAGGAAGGTGCGATGAGAATAATACCAACCTCATGATGTGACTGTGATGAGAATGAAATAAAATGGTGTATGCAAGGAACACTGTGAATCACATCGTACTAAGGAGTATCATTGGTGCTACTTCAAAAGCACTAATGCTCCTTCTTGCACATGTTTGCGATGCCCAGAGCTGCATCCTGTTAGTGCACCTGATTTCAGTGCAGCTGAGGTGGACAACCCAGTATGAGTTACAAGGATCCCTCATCAAAGTGTAGAATGAGGCAGCTGTCTATTTGGCTGTCTTGGAAGGCTTCTTGTGAAGCTAAAGATGGCTAACAGCCATACATAGACACAACCTTGAAGTGTGCGGAAGTTAGTGCTCTATGGGCAGCCTTGTCCCAAAGGCCAGTGGGAATCAGTCCACCCATGTCTTCTTGTCTTCCTGGGAGGCAAGTCTAAGGTTGGTCCACACGGTTCAGGAGAGGTTCTTCAGCAAGATGGAGGTCTAGTTTCCCATAGAGGCAACCAGCATATTAACACAATTTTATTGTCTTTTCTTATTCCCTCACTTCTGCTTTCTGGGACTGCCACCCATGAAAAAATCCGCATATGACTTTTGTCTGCAGCTTTCTTTCTCGAAATATTAATGTAGCTTAACATCTTCTAGATATATTAGCACAGTGTTAAGAATAAAAAGCATTAAACTACAGCAAAGGAGCTATTTCACTAAGCACCCTATGGAGAAGATTCCCAGAGTGGGTTTTACTACTGTACTAGAGGGATTATGAAAACTGCTATGATGATAGTCAATGTACTTTGAACTTTTAAAGCTTCAGAGCTGTTGTTTCCAGTGGTTTTCAGTGCTTTAATTATGAGAGAAGGCTTCGAATGTGGGGAGCAGGAGCTCAAATTCATTCTGTTTGAATACTACCAGATAAAGCAGTGCTGTTACAAAGCACTGTGAACTGGCCAACGGAAGGGATGCAGAACAGCACAACGAAGGGCAAGAGAGAAGAAATGGGAAGAATATGAACAACTGAATCCCCAAACTTTCCTTTACCCTGTGTAAGGTTCTGTCCAATCCAACATTTATCTTGCAGTTGCTCGATCGTAACTTTCAAGAGGGCTGGGAGCTCCGTGTGTTGTTCCCACTGTAATCCCTCATGGAGCACCTGGAATGTAGCAGCTACTCAACAGTGATTTTGGAATAAATGAATAAGTTGACTGACTGTATTTTCCCCATAGGAAGATTCTTGGACAAGAAGGAGGCAGAATGTGTTCACGATCTGTCATTACCCTAGGATGTAAGCTTGGCAACCCAACCAATCTTTAGCTGGTCTTGAGTACCCCAACAGCCAAACAAAGGTTTTGAATGGTTTCAGAGTTAAAAAACAAAAACAAAAACAAAAACAAAAATCCTTATTACATGACTGATCTTTGAAGTCAGAAGTGGGTGTGAGTTTAACATAGCTAAGATGTGAGATGTTGTGGAAGTTCGTTTATTGTTATAATATTAAAATTTTAATTTAACAAAGGGATATAATGATACCTCCCTCTCTGGGTGGTTAGGATGCTAACATTTACATATATAAAGTTTCTGATATCTAGTAGTTAGTAATTTTTATTACTCAGTGCTATCCTCTTTCATTTTTGTGTTTTTGTGAATCTGTGTTTCCCTAGGCCGAAGGAAATAGAAAAAAGAAAAAGATGAGGACTAGAAAATCCATAGTTTGGGAATAAACTCTTTAAGTATCAAGAGCTACATGTTTTGTTGTTATTGCTATGTGCCCAAATATTATATTATAGAGGTGCTATTAGGGAGGTTGGCATGCATGCTAGTGACTCATTTTCTAGAAAGACTAGTATTTTTGAAATTTGTTAAACTCAAAGCGTTTTATTTTTGGTCTTCAAGATTTCTATTTCCCTTTAAATTATTTCTTTCCCCTGTCTTTGCTTTCACTGGTATTTCTCTTCCTTTGGCCAAGGGCTTCTGTCACTGGCTCCTTTTGCCCTGAGGGCTTCGAGTCTCTCTGGGAGTTGGCAGTAACTTGGCAAGAACTCTGGATTATGTATGTTCTTGCACTGACCTTTTCTGCCAGATCTTCTGCTTTCCAGCCCCCCTCCGTTAGAAGGAACCAAGCATTCATTTGTCCATCAGGCGTTTTATTTTTGTAGCTACTGAATCTTCCAGTTCAGTGGATGCATTCCAGGCCAGAGGCTGCCTAAATTACTTTTCAACAAATACTGTCCTCCAAACTCTCCTTCCTGGGTGTGAACGGAAAGAGTCTTTGATGAGAATGGTAGCGTCCGGCAGCTTTTCAGAGGGAGAGGACTGATGATTTTGGTGAGTCAGAAACCTGTCTTTACCTGGTTAATGTACTTACATTTGTGAAACACTTTTTCCCATCATTCCAAATTCAACTCTTTACAAAGACACATTTTTTTACTTAGAAGGGTTTTTTAAAAATTATTTTTGCAGATTGTAAAAATAGCTACCATTCTTCACCTCTCCCTGTATTCCTTCCATTTTTCATGGGAGGTTTTGCAGCTTCTCCTATAAGAAAGTAAACTCCATGTCTCCAAATATTGAACCTGGGCTGGGCTTATGACTTCTCTTGGTAAATAAAATGCAGTGAAGTGATCATGTATGAGTTATAAGCTTGGCCTCAACAGGCCCTGTGTGCTTCTATGCTTTCTCTTCAAGCACTGCCAGTCAAAGTATGAGCAACCCTGGGAAGCCCGAAGGAGGATGAGGTATGATATGACCCAGTATGCTGTCATCCCATGTTCCCAGACAAGGTCTCAGGCACGGGAAGAACTTAGCAAGATCAGCTAAGCCTGGGCCAAATCAGCAGAACCATCTAGATAATTTATAGACCATTAGAGTCATACAAAAGGGTTGTTTTTTTTTTTAATAATTATTTTATTCAACTTAATCCATTTTAATTTGACCAGAGAGAGACAGAGAGAGAGAAAGTGAGAAAGCAAGTCATCAGGTCTGGGACTTGAACCACAGTCTGTCATGTGGAAGTCCAGAGCCCTTAACCACCACACCACCTGCTGGCCCCAAAAAGGGTTGTTTCAAACTGTGAACTTTTGAGATGGTTTGTTGTACGGCAAAGTCTAACTGAATTTGGGTTTTATAAACCCATCAATATGCATTATTTTAAATTGCTTAGATTCTAAGGACTCATGGGTGAGCATGGACAATAATGAAAAGTTGAGCAGAGATGAGAATAGAGGGCAAAATCCCAGTATGCAAACTTCTTTTTCAATGTTGTCTTTGATCTCATTGATAGGTAACTCCTTTTTAACGATTATTTATTACATTTTATTTATTTATTTATTTATTTATTTATAATTTGACAGAGGGAGACACAGGGAGGGAGAGAGAAAGAGGGGAAGTGAGAAAGCAAGCCACCAGGTCCAGGACTTGAACCGTGGACATCCATGTGGGAGTCTCCAGCACCTTAACCACCATGCCACCTGCTGGCCCCAATAGGTAACCCTTTTTTAATTTAATTTAAATTTTTTAGACAGATTTTTGCTGTAGGGCACATGTACTCACCAGAGAGACAGAGAGAGACAGAAAGTGAGAAATCACTCCCAGGGGAGATGGCCATGATATAATCCCTTCTCCTCCATTCTCCTCTCAGAATTTGAGCACACATGGACATGCACCCAGTGTGAGTTTCAAGCCTGTAGGTCTGGGACTCTAATTGCAGTTGACCATGTGGGAGTCCAGTGATGTAACCATTATGCCTCCTGCTGGTCCTGATACGGAACTCTTTAAACTCTTTGAGTATTCATGTTCTTCAGTAGCTTTCTTTCTTTCTTTTTTTTTTTTCCTTCTGAAACATTTAAAAAAATTACTTAATTTACATTCATTCCATGAGCATTGTCACAGCATGTAGAATGTGATTTCCCATCCAGAATATACTGCATAGTGGCTTAATCATACATGTTATCATCAGTAATGTTCCATTTCTAGTTTCATTCATATATATATATATGTAAATGTATATATATGGGGTGTGTGTGTGTATATATATATATATATGTAAATATATATTTTACCCCTATTTCTCATCCTCTGCCATTCCCACACTCCCCCCACACTATCTCAGGTGTCTACAGTTGTTTTCCATTCCCCCCCCCAACATTTTATTGATTCACAAAATTTCTTAAATAATCTAACTACTTTCAATAGCAAGTTCAGCTGGTATGTACCTATCTGTGAATACATGTCTCACTGTAGGTGTGAAACTCTGAGTAGAACAAATATACTATAAGGTAGCACCTAGCTGATGCGATATAGCTTACTGTGGTTATTAAATAGGTATTTTTTAATTTCAAGAAAAGCAGCTTTAACTTTACTAAATCAAAGAAATTCTAAGGAACTTTGCTTCAGTAGCTTTCATGGGACAAAGCTTTTATAATGTCATCGCAGGAAGTCTCCAGGGTTCCACCCTCCTTTCCTAGTACTTCTGTGGGTTCTGGGGTGCAGTGGAAGATGGGCACACAGGACAGATCAGAACGGGCTGAACTAATCTTGGGACACTGTCAGGCAAGCACGGTGTATGAGAAGTTATTGGAACATTCCGTGTTATGCCTCCTGTTGCCCTGAATTATATAGATTTAAGAAATTATTTTTCATTTCTTCTTTTTGTTTTTTGGAGAGGTTTTTGCTATAGGGTGCATGTGCTCGCCAGAAAAACAGAGACAGAGAGACAGAAAGTGAGAAATCACCCCCCAGGGGGGATAGCCACATCGCAGTCCCTTCTCCTCCATCCTCCTCTTGGGATCTTGGGCACACATACACACACGCCCAGCGTGAGTTTAAGCCACCGGGTCTGGGACTCGAACCATGGTCGACTACATGGAAGTCCAGCGACATAGCCATTATGCCAACTGTTGGTCCCCCAAGAAACTACTTTTCAAAATGTCAACTTTTGTTTCTAGGTAACAGAAAGATACTGGTAAAAGATAAAAATGTATAGTTAAGCCCTCGACTCAACTTTTAATCTTGTGCATATTGACCAGTGCATGACACCAGAAGGTCTTTTACACAGTCTAAAGTGAATATAAACATATCTGGTGTAGTGATTTATTTCTTGAAATTTTTTCTTTTCTTAGCAAATTATTTACTTTTCCTAGAAAGAAAATGCTATCTCCAAAGTTTCCACCATTTAAAGAGTTTGAAGGGAGGTTGTTTTTTTTTTAATCCCCCTTCATCAGATGGTGACAACATTCATACTTTACTGGTTTGATCCAAAAGAGGCAATCTCTCGTCACTAACCAAGCTCAAAATTCTCAGAGCAGAATTTGGTAACCTCAAGCAGCAGTAATCTCTCAATATTTGAAGATACTTCTATATAGATATATTTTGCCTTCAGAAATTTCTAGAGCGCAATTAAAATTTTTGATCTAAGGTGAACAGTTTTTTCATTTCCTAACAGGATTATGAAATTAGTTCCCGCTTTAAAAAGACATTTGAAACTCAAGACAGATAAAAGCAAGAGAGAAAAACACTGTAGTGAATCATACGGTTTCAAAAAGGAAAATGTTCAAATTCTCAGCACGTTGCGTGCTGTTTGGCTGCATGGCTCCGCCAAGAAGAGTTTGGAACTTTGCCATCAGATTCCTTAGCCTCACTAAGCAGAGTCTCGCTGGTACCAGTATGGCAATACAATGTTTGCGATTTATTTGAGGCACAAATCAACATAGAAGGATGTAGACCAGGCCTACAGAATCAGAAAATTAGTCCTGACGGACGAGAATCACACTAAGAATGACTTCCTTCAAAGTCCACATTAAAGACTCCTTCCATATGGAGGGCATCAGACCTTGCCCAGGGATTATTATATGTTAAGTAAATTGGGCTCAGATTGGGTTAAACCAAGAGCTTCCTATTACCTTTGCATCCTTACCATCTCAGGCTGGTTTATTTTTATCAATATAATATTATATTGATTATTTAGATGGAGTGGACCGAGTAACCTGTAAGGTGTGCCTTTTGGAAGCTGTATTTATAGCCAAGACAAGTCATAGGCCCTCAGGCAAAATCTGTTTTTCTTAGCTACCCAGTGAGAAGTGTCTAGCCTAGAGTCCATCTTAGGTGACCACAGGGACATTTTTTTTTACAGAGAACAGTTTTTCTCCATCACAAACGAGACATTTCTGATTCTGTTCTATTTCCAATCACAGTTTTTCAGTCTGACTTTAACAAGTTATTATTTTTTTAAATCAGGCTTGATTCTTAATAGTTCTTAATTTGGACTTCTAGAGTCTGATTCAAGGAGTCTGTGAAACCCAGGAAGTGCGCTCAGAGCTCAGCATGTGGCGTTAGATACATTGTCTTAGGGAGAAAGGCCACATCTCTCATGAGATTCTTGCAGGGTACACTCTTT
>NW_006159865.1:2215044-2236619 GCF_000334495.1 Tupaia belangeri chinensis | reverse complement strand
CTCTTTCCCCCCAAAGCTAGAGCATTGTCCCTGAAACTGGGCATCGTGATGGAAGGTGTGCCACTTTCTATGAATCATGATTTATTCCCAGAGGGACTGGCATGAAGAAACTCACTATCTAATAGTTATGACCACTACCCATGACATAATTACCAAAAAGGTTCTGAATGGTATCATACGAACCCAAAATGTAATAGAGGGGTGGCAATAAAGGTAGAGTCATGTGACCTGCAGGGGGGCTTTATGGATAAATACTTAGCATTTTTGATAATCCCAGTTAATAGCTAGAAAATTTTTAATTGCTGTTAAGACAATAGGTATTAAATAAATTCTATACAGTGTTGAATATGCACATTTATTATCTCACATAAAGTGTAGAGATAGGTGTTTTCAAAGTTATATCAGTGGCTTAACAATGTCAAAGGATTAGGTTAGCTTTTTTTTCCCCCTCATGGTTGCAAAATGGCTACTACATCTCCAGGCATCATGTCATATAAATGATTTTAAGTAAAGACAAAAGCAGGGTGAGAGTCAGAATAATGAATACAATCTCTCCTTATATCCCACACTATTTTTTTTTTAAATCAGGGAGGAAAAAAATCCTTCCCCAAAAGAATTTTAAAAAATCTTCCCAGAAAATGATTCTTTATATCTCAAGGGTCCAAATTGGGTCACATGGCCAGAAAGTCTGAAAAAAGGGAGCAACTTGATTTTTCAGCTATTGCAGTGGGAGATGGATGATGGCTAAGAGGGTCAGGAATGGCTACTAGTCATTCCACTAATGTCTCTACTTTAGTTGCCAAAATAAAAAACATCTGTAGAATTCACATACAAATCTGAATTATGTTACTTTCTGAAAAGTGAGAAGATATGAAAATGCTGGCCATGCTTTCGTGAAAAGATAAGCCAGCTGTCAGTAGCAGCTGTTCCATTAGGATGGGGCATAAAATGGACGTTGCCACAGGACTCATTGGTTCCCATGTTCTTCCCAACACTGGAACTCTTATCTGCCATTCCTCACTAGGCATGCCTTGTGATTTTTATTAGGTAAGGAATACTTGTTATGTTCCCTGACTTACCACTCTAGGCATTTCAGTTGAATTACTTTACACGGAAGGACTAGAAATCACAGCATCTCAGAGGAATTTTTTTCGGATGGGGTCTCTGTCCGTACATGAAGTTTGTTTTTAAAGAAGAAAAGCCTAACTTGAAAACAGATTATCCAGAGTCTAGAATATTCAGGGTCGTAGATCAAGAGAAAGTAATGCATGTGATGGAGATGTCAACCTGTCATGTCCAGCAGGAAAAGTTAAAAGAGTAGAGAAATCAATTTGCTTTTACCTAGAAGACTATTAGATTTGAAGTAAAAATAGCACAGCTTTAGATACGAAATAAAACCCAATCAAATTTTCTTTAAAATGAAGTTAGCAAGCTTGTTTACTGGAGAACAATAAGAGAAAATGACATACAGTGATTTAGAGAGGACTTGAGTGGGTACTCATATAAGAAAAATCGTTAAAGAATTTAGCAAACAGCATCAGGAAGTTGGGGGAGATTTCATTTGTACCATTCTTAGAATACTACCAACTGATTTTTATTTATATTTTGACTTCAGGAACCAGAACATCAAAATGATATCATTCGATACAGAATGACAAAGCAACACTAATGCTTCGTAACAGTAATGCAAACAATAATGCACAGGTCTAAAATGTGCAGTATTTATTGAAGATAACCACAGGCATGAGAGCCTCCTTAAATACCGGCCTCTATGAACTGTCTCTCTTCTTGTTAGACTTCAGTAGTCCATTAAATAAGACACATTCGATGTTACTTTATCTGCTCAACTCATGGTTTTACCGCACTCAGCCTCTCCCACACTTTCTTTCATCATTGTGTACTAACTTTTTTCACTTCAGAAAGATGAATTTTTTTACTGTTTCAGGTACACACTGGTCTGTTCTATTTCACTCTGCTCCCCAACCCCCTGCCTACAAAGCTAATTCAACGTCCCTCTAAATCCAAACCAAAACAAAATTTCAAGGTCCAGCTTAAGAGTTGACCTTCCCTAGGAAGCTCACTTCATCTTGGACATCATTAATACTGTTTTTCATGGAGTTGCAATGCTCTGTTCAGCTGTGTAGATGACATTAGAGCTCTATGGATAGAAATGATATGTTTATCAAGGACAAGGATAGAACATTTCATTTCTTTTGTAGCCTTCACACTGTCCATCACAGCACAGAGTACAGATTGGGGACTCAATAAAGACGGGTGAATAATACTTCCCTGACATCTTCAAGCAGGGTTCAGTGCTTCCTTTTCTTTTGTCCCTTGAAGGTTTGTTCAGAGCTCCATTGGAATAGTGGGCCATAAATACCTGTTTATAACCTGTCTCCCACACTAGACAGTAAATCCTTAGTAATCTACAACTATATTCTCTTCATCCTCAAATCTCAAGTATCTTTCATATTGCTGAACACATAAGCTCTTAATATTTGTTTACCTAAGCTCTTAATAAATATTTGTTTACCAAATGTAGGCATAGTATTTTTTACAAGCTAGAGAGTAACTAGGAATACTAAAGACAATTCAGTTAATGAAGTGACTTCCCTAGTGCTGGATGCTGAAGGTGCAGAAATGTACATGGATCTGGCAGATTCTAATTGGAGGAGAAGTTTGATGTATTTGAAAATGGGACAAATTGGAGGTTGGCTCTATAGCCTACAGATTAGGCTAACCAGAGCCTACATGACCAACAGTGGTTTGAATCCCGGCCATGGTAACTGGAAAAACATGGTGTGTGTGTGTGTGTGTGTGTGTGTGTGTGTGTGTGTGTGTGTGTATGTCCCCAATTCTGACAGGATGGAGAAATGGGGGAGAAGAGATTGTGGCTTGATCACACCCCACTAGGAGATGCTTTTTACCTCTTTCTCCCTGTCTTTGTCTCTCTCTGGAGAGTGTACATGTCCTGTGGCAATTTAAAAAGGGACATATTTTTACAATTAGTAAAATATTTGGAAAGTTGCCTTGTAAGAGTTTTTAGACATGGCCATATAAGATTGAGAATATTTTTCAGGTTATGTTTTGTTTGTAGAGATAATGAATAAATTAGACTTTCATGACCTGGTTTGAAAAATGCTTAGAAATACAGCCATGATCGGAATGGAGATACTTTAAAATTTTTATTTTCTTGTAACTGTAAGAGGGTGAATGGAGGGACAATTTGGGAAGAAGTTATGTAGGAAAAAATAGCCAAGACTGTAAGAGAAAGAGCTGAGTAATAATTAAAAGAGTATAAAAAAAGATACATTGACCCTCTTATTGCCTGTTCATTAATATACCGGGGAAGCCTCTTTTTTAAAAATTTAAATTTCTTTCTTTCTTTCATGAGAGTGGAGCCAGAGAACAAGGAAGAGAAAGAGAGAGAGAGAAAAAAAGAGAGAAATGGATATACAAGCATCCTCAACAGGGTCTCATGTTATGACACGCTCTTCTGCGTCAACCCCAAACCTTCCCTGCCATCCAGGATCATGGGCATGTGCTCCTAGCATTTGCAGGTTGACTAGGAAACCAAATCCATGATCTTCCCTGTAGATCCAGCATCACTTGAACTGCCTGTGCCACCAACTTAGTGCTGGAGGAAATCTTAACCAAAGAAAATAAACCAGGATGACAGAGTTCACTAGCCATTCACCCATATCCATTCTCTCATGCAGAGATTGGATTTTGGTAGTGTATGAATGGACCATGAATGGACCACATTTTACAGTGTTCCTCAGGAAGTGGTCCGTGTACTAAATGCATGTGATATGTACTACCTCTGACCAGGGCGTTTAAGAAAGTGTGCGTGCCTCCTCCACACTTTTGCTTTGTTTACTCCGGTTGGGTAGAGTGGCTAATGAGATCCTAAGGACTTCTACAGCTACAGTATGGAATAAGCCTGGGTCCCCAAGTCACTGCATGGGAGAAAGTCACGGCCAATAAATAACACCTACTTTGGATTGTTTTATGAACCAGAATTAAACTTTAATTTTGTTTATATTATTTAACATTTTGAACTTATTTCACAGCAGTTTAACCTAACCTAATTAATGTACCAAATATTTGTAAATTGAGACAATAAGTATAAAAATATATATAGGCATTGAGAGAAAATTCTGTGGTCGTTTTCTTCAATTGACTTGGGTAATTAGTGACTAGGCCAGCTACTGCCCTGTTACTTGTAACTAAAAAGATGGGTGAGCTCCGAAGGGTATTTTAGGTGGATGAATGGAATGAAGGGTTATCATCAAATATGTTGATATAGTAGCCTCTCCCTTATCTGCTGTTTTGCTTTCCATGGTTTCATCTGCCTGTGGTTAACCGTAGATTGAAAATATTAAACAAAAATGCCAGAAACAAAAGAAAATTAATACATTTTAAATGGCTTAATATTCTGAATAGTATTATGAAATCTCTCACTGTCTTGCTTTCTCCCTGCCTAAAACATGAATCATCTAGAGTATCCACTCTGTAAACACTACCCATCTGTTAATTACTAGTAGCCTTTTTGATTATCAGTTGGAAAAAATAGAGTATATATAAGCTTTGATACTATTTAGGGTTTTAAGCATACAGGGGTTCTTAGGACATATCCCTCATGATTAAGTAGAGACTGTGATAATGTTATTAGCCTGAGGTCTAGTGATATAATCTCTGTTTATAAGAAGTTTATTATGCAGTTGAAGAAATGCGATATTCACAAATGCAAAGTAAGTTAATAAACCACAAAGAGAAGATAAATGAATAGGCAATAAGTGCTCCTGAGGTTCATAGACGTGTTCCATCTAGGCTTTTGTAGTAAGGAATGAAAATAGCACATGTGGAGACAGGAACCAGGAGGTGGGTGACTAGGGAATTTTAGCCCCTGGGACTTCACAGACATTTTTAGGGGAACTTTGGACTTCCATGGCCTATGGCATAGGGTTTGAAAATCATATTACCTAAATATTAAGAAACTTGGAGACCCTAGAGTCTAAGCGCTTTGAATCTGTATCTCTTTATCATTAGTATCCATCACTCTTGCTCACATTTGTATCCCTAGCACCTAATCTGGACTGAATCACAGGAAAAGCACAGTGTGTTTGTTGTATGGCTGTTGAGTGCTTTGCTTTCTATTAGGCCATTGGGAAAGTCATGATGTGTCTTTCTAAGCCATAAATGCATCATGATTTGCCCAAACCACCCAATAGTTGTCTTCTTTGTAGTCTTAAACTGTGTTCCACAGAACTGTGGAGTCTTAGTTCCTTCAGACTATAATTTGAAGCACAAAACCATGCCTTCCAAATTCATAGCTGCATACTCAGACTTCTCCTGGATTGTCGAGCTTTTAAATCCAACTACTGGATGTCACCCACAGGATGTCCCATGGAGCCCTCAAATTCATTACACACAGAAGCTCCAAGCTTATGTGTTCATTGTATGAGTAGCAAAGAAGAGAGATTCTCCTGTTCCCAACAACCACAACAATCCCAAAAAGGAAATAGTTCCAAACTATCCCTGGGTCAATTCTGTGCCTATTGGTGGGGTCATCTAATGGGCTCATTAGATGAGCCAATTTATAAGGGTTTTCAACCTCTTTACTATAACCCATAGAGGCTCAAAGTCCTGAAAATGGCAAGTTTGGGGAAGGCAAGTAAAGACCCTTGACTGACAGTCTCATTAAAAGCTGACATGAACTGAGGAGGATACAGTTCCCTGAAGAAAGTAAAGTGGAACAGATAAATAACAGAAGCTACTAATAAATGTTTGTTGCACTAAATTTTGTGAGAATCTTCACAACCAAAAATTGTGCTGAACTTTACAAAGATAACTTTTTGGCCTGCCTTTCAATATAAACTTAATTTTGTTGAGCCAGCTTGCTCATCCTTGAGAAAAGTCTTGGTCTGGAAGCTGTTATGCCAAGTTTTCGCTCAGGCTATCTTAGGCAGATTTATAACCTCCTGAGATGCTGGCATCATAATGAAAATGCTGACAGCCCTCGGGTTTTGCTGACAGGAATGGCCCAGCTGGGATCAAACTAGAAGATGAATGGAAACACGAGGCCTCATTCTTGTGGAGTTGTAAGTTTAGGCCAAAGAGAAACAAGCTCTTAATTAGTCCAAGACTGGAAGAAAGGCCTTCCTACATCTGAGTCCCAAGTTGATTTAGATTCAATTATCTGAATATTTTCTCAGACCATTTCTTTTCTTTTTTTTCTTTTTGTTTTGTTTTAAAGACAGATTTTTGCTATAGGGAGTGTATGCTCGCTGGGGAGACAGAGAGAGACAATGAGACAGAAAGTGAGAAATCACCCCCCAGGGGAGATGGCCATGCTGCAATCCCTTCTCCATTTTCCTTTCTTTTGGGCACACACACACACATGCTCAGTGTGAGTTCCAAGCTGCTGGATCCAGGACTTGAACTGTGGTCGACTACGTGGGAATCCAGTGATGTAACCATTATGCCATCTGCTGGTCCTTCACAGATCATTTCAAAGCAAGCTGAAAGCTCTTCTGGCTTTATCATCTAAACCAGTGGTCAGTAAAATAAGGGTCCATGGGCCAAATAGGGTCTACTGCAGATTACTGAGACAAAGGCTGATCAGAGCTAAGCTATGCACATCCATTTACAACTTATTCTTCAAGGACAAGCACTATCATGACTTAAAACACTGTAGGTTAATTTTGTCGATTTTTGAACTTTATGAAATTTAAGTCACACAGCATGTAGGATTTTATATCTGGCTTCTTTTACTCATTGTTGTGCTTGTAAGATTTATCTGTGTTATGTGTAGTCTCTAGGCGGCTCTTTATCATTGTTCATAGTATTATATGAATAGATACAATATGTTAATTATCCTATTTTTGATAAATATTTAGGTTATTTTTCAGATTTTGGCTAATGTTAATAGTACTACTATTAACAATTTTGTTCATGTCTAGACACACATTTCTGTTGGGAAATCCACAAGAGTGAGATTATTGGGTTATCAAGATTAAATATTGCTGTTTCATAGGGGTGCGTGTTTTTGGGTCATAGAGGGTGTCCATGTTCAGCTTTCTAGCAGTTTTCCAAGGTGATTGCTCCCATTATCACCTACCACAGTGTGACAGTCCAGTTGCTGACACTTGGTTTCATCTGTATTTTAGTTATTTTCATTGATGTGTACAGATATCTCATTGGGTTTTGAATTTCCCTGTGGACTAGAGAAGTTAAGTATCTATTTATGTTACTTGGGCAACCTCTTCTATAAAGTATGTGCTCATCGTATTTGTACTTTTTTTTCTACATTGGTTATCTTTTTTGTAATTGATTTGAAGGAATTATTTTTGTATCCTACATTCATGTTCTTTGTCAGTTTTAATACATTTTCAAGGTTCTTTGGATAGTCCTTTTAGGGTTCTGCAGCTTTAATTATTTAAAATGTAAAATGACAAGAGTTATCTTAGTACAGCATCCGATTTTAAATCCATTATTATAAGCTTAGCTATTATTATAGGCATGCAAGCATGAGTGTTGAGAGGAAGAAAACAAAGGAATTTTGCACTTGTAGGTTGGTGTTTACATTTCAGCTGCTCTGTTTACACACCATTAAATGCACACTCCACAGTGTCATGGAGCAAGGAAGACAATAATCCTGTGCTTAGAACTTATCCATAAGGCACGCACCATTGCACTTTGTAAGTGATCAGCCATCAGCTCAACACTCTTGGACTCAGAGATCAAGCAGAAGCTACTCTGATTTATAGATATAAACACACCTTCCGACTGACCACGTGTTGACTTCTGGAGAAATGTTCAAACTTCTCTTCTAACCCAACCCTCCACTCTTTGCTGTGCAAGCAGTCATACAGTTCACTCCCCAAGGCTCTTCTCATTCCCTGGCCAGGCACGTACATAGGAGCATAATCAAACAAAGTCAGTTCCTTGACTTTGGAATTGAGTGACTTTCCCAAACTCATCATCGTCATCATCATCATCATAAGTTCTCAGCCATGACTTCATATTAAAATCACTTGGCGAGGGAACCAGCAATTAGCGTAATGGCTATGTCACTGGACTCCCACGTATTCGACCGCGGTTTGTGTCCCGGACCCGGTGACTTAAAACTCACGCCGGGCGTGTGTGCGTGCGTGCCCAAGATCCCGAGAGGAGAATGGAGGAGAAGGGATTGCGTCGTGACCATCCCCCCGGGGGGTGATTTCTCGCTTTCTGTCTCTCTGTCTCTCTCTGTCTGTCTGGTGAGCGCACGTGCCCTACAGTGAAAATCTCTCCAAAAAAAAAAAAAATCACTTGGCGAGTTTCTCAACAATATAGATCCCCAATTGTGACCCTGAACATAAGTTTTTTTGTTTTAATTTTTTTTCCTCCCTAGATGATTCTAATTGTAACCAGGTTTGGGAAACACTACTCTATAGTACCCACTGGGGTATTTGGTGTATCCTGGAGAAGAAAAATTCAAAAATAGAACCTGTAACTGTTCATCCCACTCCCTGACTTTTCTAAAGTGTGGCTGTGGGACTGGAATTTTTCACTCTTACAGTCGTGCTCCTCTTGTCCACCTTTTGAAAGTCGGTTAAGGATTTTTTTTTTAACTTTTTAAAATTTATTTATTTACATTCATTCACTGTACATCATTATAGCATACAAAATGAGATTTTTCCATTGAGAATACACTGTATATTGGCTCAATCAAGCACATCAACATATGTGTTATTGTCAACAAATCATTTTCCATTTCTTGTTTTCTGTATATTTTGCCTTTTTTCCCATCCTTGATTCCCTATCTCACCCTCTGCCATCTCCCACCCTCCTCCCACACTGTGTCTGGTATCTATTGTTGCTTTCTATGCCTCCCCCATTTTATTGTTTCACTAAATATCTTAATAAATCTAAATATTTTCAATAGCAAGCACAGCTGATATGTACATATCCATGAACACAAGACTGACTTTAGGCATAAACCTCAGTGAATAGAATGAACATACTATAAAGTAGCACCTAACTAGGGCTATATAGCTTAACTGCAGTCATCAAATAGGTATTTCTAATGCCTTTTTTTTTCTTCTGAAATTTTTTTTTATTAATTTACATTCATTCCCTGAGCATCATCACAACATTCTAAATGTGGTTTCCCATCTAGAATATACTGCATACTGGCTTAATAATGCATGTTATGATCCATAATATTCCATTTCTACTTTCATATATATGTTTTTTACCCCATGTCTAGCCCTCTGCCCTATTCCACTCTCTTATTACACTATCTCTGCTGTCTACAGTTGTCTTCAATTCCTTTTCCCCCAACATTTCGTTGATCACACAATATCATAAGTAATCTAACTACTTTCAATAGCAAGATCAGCCGATGGTTTCAAGAAAAGCAGTTTTGAACTGGTAAGGATATTTCTTTGAAACTTAAAGCCTAGAAACAGGTTAGTATTCTGTTCAAATAGTAGGAACATGAATCTATTGATAGCTGAAGACAGGACAAAAATCCTTAAAACCGGACAACAAAGCTTAGAAGAAAAGCAGCAATATTTTAGTCAAGTCGTAGAATACTGTTTCATCAGTTCAGTCTCATGTACTTAATCTTTCTTCTGTATCTGTTGAGGTTCGATGTTCCAGATTGAAATCTGGGATGTAATACTCAACTCCAGCTTTTGGCCCTACAATTAAGTTGCCCATTTTCTTAGTTTCTGAACTCTTATTTCTGTGTGTCTGCATTTAATTTTACTGACATAGCACTCCCTTAAGAACTTCTTGGAGATCCGGTCTGGTGCTGGTAAATTCTTTCAGGTTTTGTTTATCTGGGAAAGTTCGTGTCTTTTCTTCCCAAATGAACGATAACCTTGCTGGGTACAGAATTCTCGGTTGAAATTGCTTTTCCCTTAATACTTTGAATACATTTTCCCATTCTCTCCTCGCTCTCATTGTTTCCGATGAGAGGTCTGCCGTTAGTCTGATGGGATACCCTTTGTAGGTAACTTGCCTTTTTTCTCTTGCCAGTCTTAGTATCTTGTCTTTGTCTGTGGTTTTGGTCAATCTGGCTATAATGTGTCTTGGAGAAGATCTTCTTGGGTTGATTCTATTTGGGGTCCTCTGTATTTCTTGGGACTGAATCTTTGAGTGCCTCTCCAGGTTTGGAAAATTTTCTTGTAAGATTTCATGGAATAGATTATCAATGCCCTTATGAGTCTCTTCACCTTCTGGGATGCCTATTATCCGGATGTTTGGACGTTTGATGGTATCTAGTACTTCTCGCATATTATTCTCAAATTTTTGGGCCATTTTCTCAGTCTTCGCGGTGGATTTTTCTAGGCCAACCATTTTCTCTTCTACATTAGAGATTCTATTTTCTGTATGATCTAGTCTGCTTTTAATACTTTCAAGGGAGATTTTGACTTCTTGTATTATAGCCTTCATCTCTAACAGTTCCATCTGATTCTTTTGTAAAGTGTGAAATTCCTCTTTTAGATCTAGCATGAATTTCCTCACCTCCTGGAACTCTTCAACTCCTTTCTCCTTCCTCTTCAGCAGTTCCTTGTCTCTCTTCTCTTCCATCTCTGTTAGCTTTGCCATTATGAATGTTCTGAATTCTTTATCAGACATTTCCATGATTTCCATTGAACTGTGTGTGGATAAAGAGGAGCTATCCTTTTCCCTTGTGGGAGAGGTATTTTCCTGCTTCCCCATATTTCTTGTGGTCCTGCAGCGATTTCTAGTCATCTGGTGGATGGTCGGTTTCTTCCCAAACATGCGAGTTTTGGATGCTGGAGGCCCAGTTATCAGTGGGACATCTTCCTTTCTCCCCAAATGGCTAGATCACAGGAGCCATGGAGCTGTCTCGAAAGTCGGTTAAGGATTTTGTCATACTGGTCCTCTTGGAGATTTTCCTTTGCTCCTTTAAAATCTCTTTGGTAAAAAAAATAAGTAAATGAATGAATTTTAAAAACAATGTCTTTGCTTTCTTTTTCTTTTATTACATTTCCTGTCCCAAGAACTACCTTTTCTTGTTTATAGCTTCTGCTGAAAGTTTTGGGTCTTTACTGTGAACCCAGTTACGCTGCTGGGGAAGATAAGATCAGGTCTTTAGCTTGACCCAATTTGAAGATGGAGTATAAAAAACACCTTTTATACTGCCCAAATGAGCTTATAGCCAAACTGTCTTCTGTGTATTGTTATGATAAAAGAAGTTATGGCCTTTTTATTTTTTAAATTTTCTACAGGCATGTATGCCAGAGTAGAGGGAGGGAGGGAGGGAGGGAGGAAGGGAGAGAGAGAGTGAGAAGAAAGTACAGCAATCCTTTCTCCTCCAGTCTTCTCTAAGGATTTTAAGCACGCATGCACAAGTGCCTGGCATGTTTTTCAAGATGCCTGGTACTGAACTCGAAATGTGCAGTTGGGCATTTGAAATCCAGTTGCCTTAATTGTCACCAGCTGGCCCAGCTCTGGCCTTTTAAAATCACTAGAATTTATTAACAAAGATCCCTTTTGCTATCTTAGTTTTGGAATATCTCTGGTTCTAAGAATAGAATGATCATGCACGGTGGTGGAAGACACTTTGACCAGGAAAATCTAAGGCAAGCAAAAGTGAGATACGGTTCCCTTTCCTGTATTAACTGAACAGAATAGTTTTTTACACCCCTCCCCCTGTGAGAATACCCTGTGTTAATTGCTATGATACACTTTTGAGGAAACTACTTGGAAAATTTTATTTATAGCTAAGAAAGAGGTCATTTAATTATTCTTTTCATAATCTGTCTAGGGAAATAATCTAAAAAATGCAGAAATGACTTCATTTCTAAAGATGTTCAATGTGGCTCTACCTGCTAGTACCGAAAAATGGATAATA
Source organism: Tupaia belangeri chinensis (assembly GCF_000334495.1). NCBI lineage: Eukaryota > Metazoa > Chordata > Mammalia > Scandentia > Tupaiidae > Tupaia > Tupaia belangeri. The sequence continues at coordinate 2,224,741 of NW_006159865.1, read as the reverse complement.
ATATAACATTAGAAGAATGATGGGGCAGTTATGGGACACATCCAGCTGAAGGAATATTATGTTATCTTAAAAAATGATGTTTATGAATTTGCAATTTAATACAATATCTATAAAATATTATTTTTCACCAAGATACCCATAATGGCCATCCCTAAAAGCCAAAACAGACTGATAAATTATTGCCAGAAGTTTTACTTTTTCATATATATGTGTGTATGTGTGCACATACATATTTGAAGTTTATTTATTTATTCCATGACTGAGGGGGAGCAGGGTACAGCACCTTGGACAGGGTCTTGCTTCTGCAATCCACTATCCAGCCTCAGCCAGCCCTGGATAATGGGCACTTGCATGTCTGGCATACTCTGGGAGACCTCTACCAGTAAACCAGCAACCTTCTCATATCAGTCTGCCATGCAGAGTTTCCAGCTTTACTGTAGTTCTATTATCCATCCTTGCAAGAAATTTTTGATCTCTTCCACCCAGAGGAAATCTCTTAGGTTTGGCTTTATGATGCAAAATTCACCTGGGGGAAAAAATCACTTTACTCTCACTACTGTCTGTGTGACCCATAGGGACCTTACCAATCAGAGTAAAGAACATACCAGTAGCCTCAGAATGACTTAGAAACTTGTTAGAAATGAAAATGCTGAAGACTCACCTCAGACCTACCGAGTCAGAAACTCCGGAGATGGGACTACTTTGGAAGTTCCTAGCTAAACTGGAGTTCCAGTACCAGAGCAACCAACAACCCTAACCAAACAAGAAATAATAGAAAGCTTGGTTTTGGTGTTTATATTGTGCACCCTTCACAGCATACATCTGTCACCATCCCCTCATCTGAAGACCTAATGTCTAGTTTTAGCCTGTGACCAGGGGTTGTAACATAGGAAACTTGTTGATGCTAGTAGGTGCCCTTTGCTTCTTGCCTGACCTGTGTCCAGTTTGTGCCTGCCTGACCATTGCTCTGGCTTTGAGAGTCTGTCCTTGTGTTCTCCCTTGTATCCCAGGGAAAATGCATCCTTGATAATCTAGATAAAACGTCCAAATTCAATACACCACCACAATAGAAGTTTTACTTACAAATCCTGGGCAATGGAATATGATATAATTAGCCCTGGGTCACATGAGGCAGATATGAAGAGTCAGTCAGACAGCAGCAAGGACCAAGGGACAAGAGCAACATACCTATCTATCCTGTCATCTATCTTTCAATATGGGAATGAGGTGTGAGTCACCTTAAATTCAAGGGCGAATGCCTAAATGGTCTCTTGAAAGAACAGGTCAGGGAAGCACTAACCCAGTCTGGTAGGCAGAATACTCTATTTGGTTACTGACTTGAGCCACTTGGATATGCTGTAGAACCAGACATTGTGTCAAGGTGACTAAGTTTGGCTTCTGGTATGAGCGTTAAACTTGTATTCAAAATAAATGACCAGGCAACTTAAAATTATAATTCACTACGGGGGCCTAGAATCACTTGCTGGTACACCTACATTTTCAGAACCATTGCTCTACACCTAGATGCTGATTTTTTAAGGCACCCAGGTCACTCTGTCTGTTCCCCACTTAATTTGTCAAATTTATTTGAAAAGTCAGAGATAGCCATTCTCTAAAACCAGTGGAAAAGAAGTTCAGGGAATCTAATAGTGGTCAGTGACATCCCAAGAGACAGGATCTCCAGGAAGGAAGTGCTAAAGATTGCAGAAAGGTGAGAAGACTTATCAGTGCATTCTGGAATGTAACTTGTCTTCACTGATGATGTGAAAAACACTGCTGCAGAGGAGCAGAGAGTGCTATTCCAGAAAGCGGTAGCAATATGGTTGCAGCCGAACTGGAATCTGAGCACCACTGCAATGGACAGAGAGCCTGGCCAGCCAAGGGCTAGCGATATTGCCTCATCAAGGAGAAAGAAAAATGGGGAATAAAAATCCATAGTCAACATGGAGCTAGTGGGAAAATGTCAGAGAAGAAAGGAAGAAAACAGTCTCATCAAATTTGTGAGAAAGACATTTCTCACAAAATTGTTTACTGTGAGATTCAGATTACACTATGAAGAAGCAGATATTTTCAGTAGAATGAAAGGAGACATGACCCCTATGGAATAGAAGACAAAAATGATAAAAGGGAAAAGACATTCCTGAAAAGACAAGAAGGTGAAGTGAAAGGAGATGAATAACATTAAAAAAATATTTCAAGTACATTAAAAATTAAATAGTAGGATTAAAGTCTCCATTGGAAACAAAAAGGTGATGATTTAGAATTACAAAAATATCAAAGCAATAAAGATACTCTTCCAGAATATAGAAACAAAGGATAAGTTGGCGATAAATGATGAGAAAGAAGATAAACAGATGATAAGGAATAAAAATTCAACAAATTACATGATAGTAATGGCTGTACAATGTTTTCAGTGCTAAAAGCTACTTTGCCGTACAGTATATAGTGTTTAAAATGGAAAATGTAGTTATGTAAATTTTATCTCAATACAAATATATGCAAAACAGTAACATTTCATTAGAGTGGACTTAAGGAAAATGATATTTTTATCATTTCCAAAAATTTTTTTTTTTGGAGAGGTTTTTTGCTATAGGGCGCCTGCGCTCACCAGACAGACAGAGAGACAGAAAATGAGAAATCACCGCCCGGGGGTGATTGCCACGGAGCAATCCCTTCTCCTCCGTTCTCCTCTTGGGATCTTGGGCACACACACACACGCACCCGGCATGAGTTTTAAGCCACGGGGTCTGGGATGCGAACCATGGTCAACTACATGAGAGTCCAGCGACATAGCCATTACGCTAACTACTGGTCCCTTTCATTTCCAATTTTTTTCTCGCTATAATTATATTTAAAAATCTAAGTCTTTAAAGCTTTCACTATGGGTTTATAGTAGTAATTTTCAAATAAATTCTCGTATTCTGAGAACCTTACGTTTACATCCTTTCCAAAGGATTATTGTCTAAGTCATACTCATATCCTACTGTTTTATGGTTTGAATTTGTGGGAAATGTTTCTGGAGCCAACAAAGGGAGATGAGTGCCCTAAGAGAGAGGCATAGAAGTCGGTAAAAAGTGTCCATATGTTTGTGGAATGATACGATATTAGAGACTATCTCACCTGACTTCTTCATCTCAGTGCTATCACGCATAGCATTCTAGCTTCCTTGGTGTTGACACTGCATTTGTTTTCTGTCCCTACTCACGGCTCCTTCTTGCCTAGATTCCCATCTTCAATGGTTGAACCACTGGGGTTTGTCTTTCTTGACTCCATCCTGTTCGCTCTTCATCCAGACCTTTGAATTATTGTACTTTCTTAAGTCTTTGCCAAACGTTCACTTAAACAGAGTCTCTAAAGCTTTGTTTACTCAAGGAACCATCTCTGAAAGACTTTATGTCAAATTAGGACTTTTTTTCTTTTTTGTTCTAAGAAATTCATAACCAAACCCGTCAATTAAGATGAGTATTTATTTTCTTGTAGTCCAGAAATACCTGTTTCAGTAGGCTTCATGTTGTTGATGTCAGGGTTATGATCGATATGATTTATCCCTTGTTTTTCCATATTTATTCGTCTCCTTTGGAAGACTTTGTGTGGGAATAATCATATGATTATTTCATATGAAAATGTAACACAAAGATACACTTAATTAAAATTCCCTCTGTGATGTTGGGAGAGAATTGTCTCCTTAATTAAAGAAGCCAGACTTTGTTCAACAAGTGTTTGCAAGCATCTATTAAAGTATGTAAGACATTATGGTAGAAAGGAGTGAACTGAGCAGCTTGCAAGGACTTATTAGTGAGACCATAAGACAGATGCTGTCTTTAGCACGTCATGGTTACAAGTGAAAGTGGGATTGTTAATCTATTAAGATAGACCCTACATGGTTCATAACATTAGCCAATTGGTTGTCTGAATGTCAGCCAGCTGATGTAAAGCAAGTAGCTTTACATCAGGGGAAAAGCAAACTCTTTTTAAATTTAATTTTATTTTAAATTGACAAATAGTTGCATATATTTTGGGAGGGTACAGTGAGATATGAAATGATTAAATCCATATGGAAAGATTCAGTCAGGGTAATTAACAAATCCATTATATCATATATTTGTATGCGTGAGTATGATGAGAATAGTTAAAGCTAATTTTTAAACAAGGATTGGGCAGTTAAGGTCATGGAGTTGGGAATACTGACCAACAGAAAACAGGTATCTTTGGGAGAATGTTAAAGGAAGGCTTGGAAAAAAGTGCAGGGCTGGTCCTGTGGCCTAGTGATTAAGGGAACTCAATCTCACATGACTGACCATGGTTTAAATCATAGCTCTGGTGGAAAACGTGCCAGTGCATGTGCATGAATCCTCAAAGTCCTAACAGGATGGAGACAAGGAGAAGAGATTGTGGGGTAACCATGCCCAGTTGGGGCATGCTTTCTGCCTATCTCTCTTTCTTTCTTACTGTCTGTCTCTGTGATGAACACACATGTTCTCTGGCAATTAAAATGAAAAAAGAAAGAATAGAATGCAGAAAAAAAGAGAAAGTTTGAAGACTCCATCAATTTATTCAATGTGGGGCATTCTGCTACACTTTGGTTAAGCAACAGAAATAAAGGAAGTTCCATACCTTGGACAGGTAGTGTTTCAAAGTAGAAAGAGATGCATAAATAAGTAGCTGAAAAAACTATGAGAACTATAGTAGATATCTTTAGTCACACCACATTCTAGTTAAAGTTTGGGTGCCATGTTCTGGGTAAGACTGGATAAAAAGAATCTTTCCTGATGGCTGTTTTTTTCTTGGGACTTTTGGATTCCTCAGTCTGATATTTTGGGATTATTTTTGGTTTTATTGTTTGATTTTTTTTATAAGCTTAATAAATCATGTGTATTAAAACTGACATAAACTTGAACCATGCCCACAGGTATGTTGTGAAACTTAGCAATTCTTACGGTCCAGTGGCATCTCTGATAGAGCCAATGGATGGATAAAGCCCAGAGTACCAGCAGGTACTGCCTAAAATTTCTTTCTCCACCAGGTGTTCTAGTGCTTGAACACCGTAGGTATCACCAATTCGAGATTCCCAAATTGAAGGAGCAGGACTCTATTCTTTGATTCTAGGTGGGTGGGCAATTTGTTTTATCCTAGGGGCTCTTGGACTTTAAGAAGTAGGCTGAGTGAGCCAGTTATCTAAAAAGGTGGCTGGCACAGATGGGTTGAGGGCCCAGCAGGGAGGGAAGAGAAGAAGCAGAAAGCCTTCCAAGAAGAAGCTAAAAATTGACCTAGTTATTTTGATGGCATGCTTTGCTGCATTTTCCCCTCAGGCCAAGCCCAAGCTCCCTGATACGAAATTGAAGCACACACTGCTAAGGACTTAAAACATGGGGATTTTTCAAGTGTTTTATTTCTTTTTTCCTTTTCATTTCATTTCTTTTTTTCTTGCCTCAGGATGCTCTGCTTTATCAAGAAATATCTGTCCTCAGGCTGAAAATAGCTATAGTAATTAGGATTATTTGTGTTGAGTCAGTGAGTCCAGAGAGCAGTGGACAGCCGAGGGTGAGAGGCAAAGCCATCTGGCTTCTGTGCATCACTCCTTTCAGGATCTGGAGAGCCATCGGGACATATGGGGAAGAGCTTGATTGTGGGGGCTGAAGAAACAGAGGCAGGTGCAGTCCTGACCTTTAGCTCTTTTGGGCTCTCTGCCCAAACCAAATCGCCCCTTTAATGGTAAGCATTTTATTTCTAACTTACTATCCCCATATTTTGTTTAGACCACTTCTTGGGTTCATAGGCCAAAGTATAGTACAGCATTTACCAACAGTGGTACTATTGACATTTTGGGCCAAATAATAATAATAACTATTATTATTTTAAAAGATTTTTTGCTATAGGATTCAGAGAGCGAAATTGAGATATCAGCCCCCGGGGAGATGGCCAAGCTGCAATCCCTTCTCCTCCATTTTCCTTTTGGGATTTTGGGCACACATGCACACACACCTGGTGTGAGTTTCAAGCCACTGGGTCCAGGACTCACATTGTGGTTGGCCATGTGGAAGTCCAGCACCTTAACCACTAGGGCACCTGCTGGGTCTGGTCCCGATAATTCTTTATCTGTGGGAGGGGGCTGTCCTAAGAATTGTAGGGTTTTTATTAGCATCTCTGCCTTCTACACACCGGATGGGTAGCCCCTCAGCACTCCTAGGTACCTGATCTTCATGATTTCTAACATTGTTTCCAGACATTAGCAGATATCAAATTATTTTGAGAACCAGTGCTATGGAGTTGTGAAACAGTTCATAGCTGAACATGAAACGTGTTCCTGCTAAATCTGGAGCAGAGAACTATGCAGATTCTCTCTTTAGACCATTAATGTCATCTCTTTGCAGAAATGCTTATAATGCAACCATGTTCTAAAGACTATTTTACTAATTATTGTTGCTGAGAACTCACTCAGTGAGAAATATATACACTGAATCTGGGAGTGACCACAGTAGTTATTGACTCTGAATAATTGATCAGAATATTTATTTTGGATTACCTATAAAGTGTCTGAAAATGAATCAAGAGAAATGTGACAATAGGAACCTATCCCTGAAGGCCATATACAAGTTCAACCTACTTAATAAAATGGTCCCAGGCCATTACTGTCATGCCTGGTACAAGCGGTGACTAAAAAGGTAAAATTGAGAACTATGCCAAATCACTACTAGAAAAAGTGAGTAGGTGCCTGGTTCAGTTTCTAATCTGAGAGTCAGAGCCAGTAAACTGGGGTGTGCCTGTGGCAGACAGTGCTAGTGGTACCTAGTACCTGTCATGCCCTCTTCTATAGTAGTAGAACCCTTGATTTTTGGTTGGTACTTCCATGCATTAACCCCACTACATGGATTTCTGCTCCAATTACAACTTTATAAAGAAACTTTTTGTTCTTGTTCTTAGACTCAGAAACATATATTAATAACTCCTTTGGGTTGTTATAAACTTACTAAAGTAAAACCAATTATTATTACTATTATGTTTTAATTTGCCAGATGACACATGTGCTTGCCAGAGAGAGACACAGAAAGAAAGAGAGAGAACAGGAAAGTGGGAAAGCAACCCATATCTGCTTTTTTTTTTTTTTTTTTTTTTTATTTTTGGGCACACATGCACATGTACCTGCCATGTTTTTCAAGTCAGAGGGTTCAAGACTCCAACTGTGCAGTTGACCATGTGAGAGCCTGCCATCTTAATCACTACACCACAAACTGATCCAAAAATTACATTATTATTATTATTTTTTTTTACTTTAAGAAATTTTTAAAAAATTTTTACAGGTAGACTAGATAAGGCAGGCGTTGTAAATACTCTATGTCCAGTGAAGAAAAGGAAGCTCTGAGGAGAATCAGTAACTCCCCGAGGTTCCTCTTGCGTGTAGTAGACTGGACCTTAGCATTGCATCTCCATCTTCATGCCTTCTTGTGTTGTACTTTGTTGTATTTCCTTGTAGGAGTGTCTTTAGCAAGAGAAATTTTAATTAATTTTTGTTTTTGTTAGTGTGACACACATTTGTGGTGCTAAAATGGTCCTTGCCAATTGATTATGGAGAGCTCTGGTACTCAGAGGGGAAAAGAACTTACAATTAGTAGTAATAAAAAAGGAAAAGGTGAAAAAGACAGGAATACAATCAATCCAAAGAATATGGAATAATTTGATTCATTATAAGAATAATAAGCACTTAATGATAGGAATTCATGGAGGTCAGTTAAATCCACGTGAAATAAGTGACCCTTTCATGTCACAGATGGAACACTGAACACAGGGTAATTAGTCAGTTGGCCACGGGCACATGTTAGTCCGTAGAGTACAGGAGTGTACTCTATAAATCCTTTCTGATATTGACTTAGGACTCATGGAAGTTGTTTTCGTTTGTAAATGTTTTTGATTATTCTCAAAGTCTATGAGTTTAAATTTATCTTACCTTAGAATCTCTTTTTATTTTTTTCTCTCTGTCTTTTTTTCTTTCTTTCTATGGCATTATCTACTTGAAGATTTTCCATCTAGGTGTTCTTGTTGGGTATGAAGTAACGGCTGGGGAAACAAGGATCTTTGTCTTCACCCAATTTCTAGCCATCCTCGTACCTGGGCATGATGTCCCTCAAACATACATCTATTGGGGAATGAATTCACCCCTGAAAAAATGATATTGGACGTTCTTCTCTCTCACTCTGCACTCAATCTCTTGCTATGATTCTATTGATACTACTTTGTCCTTTTTACTTTTACTCCTGGGAAGAGAAAAGGGGTACTCCTTCCCCTTCCTTAGTGGGGCACATTCTCTCATCCTCTTTTAGGAAACTGCCCCCAAGTTGGAAGAAATGGTAAATTGGACTGCTCAGAGTATGTCAAATTTCTTGACCAATGGAATATGGTAGGAGTAACCAGTTTCCAGGTCCATGGTTTAAGAGATTGTTAACTACAGCTCCTAATCTTTTAGAATACTTGCTCTTGAAACTGAAGTACCAGGGTGTAATGGCTTTCAAGCAGCCCCTCAAGGAGAGGTCTACAGGGAAAAGAATCAGGTTTCCAGGCCAATAATGCTGAATGAGCTCCCTCCCAGCCAACACCCAGTTGCTACTATTGTGAGTAAAGTAAAGGGAAGAGAGAGAGAGATAGCGAGAGAGAGAGAGAGAGAGAGAGAGAGAGAGAGAGAGAGAGAGAGAAGAGGAGAGGAGAGGAGAGGAGAGGAATGGAGCGGAGCGGAGAGGAGAGGAGAGGAGAAGAGAACTTCCAGTGGAGCCTGGTCATGCTGCAACCCTTTTTCCTCGTTTTACATCCCATCAGGACCCTGGGCATGTGTTTAGGCATCCTTTGTGTTGCCTCTGGGGCTGGGATATGAACCCCAGCTGGTCATGTGGGGTCTGCTACCTCTCAATAATGCCTAACTGATGCACTATAGGGTCGGCCTTGATGTATTTCTTAATCACGTGTTTTGTTTATAAGACATGCATGTTTTTTTTTATAATTTAATGCTTTTGTAATTAGAATATATCTTCTAATTATTGTGAACATTTAATATGCCTTTTTTTTCTTCTCTTGATCATTTGTTTTCTTAGAAATCTCTGTGAGCTATAATTGGCAGTGTCTTAGAATGGAAGAAACATAATGTATTTTGTCTTTCACTTGCTCCTATCGTATTTGGTGTGTTCCCTCATAATTGATAGTAGATTATGAGATCATTGAGGAAAAGAGTCAAGTGTTGTGCTACTCCTATATCCCAAACACTTAGCACAATGCTCACACTTAGGACAGGCTCCGTAAGTGGCTGTAAAGGATTGGAGATCCTTTCCTACTTTTTCTTACCCAGCATTTAGAGATTCACAAAGTTGGGAGAAATCTTTACATCCCTTGTAAAACTCCACAAAAGAAGAATTATAGCAAGCCCAACCGTATACCCTGTAATTCATTTTGATGTTTGACATCTCTGAATCTGCACACCATGTTCATTTAGCCTTTTGTTATAAGCCATGCTTGTGGCTCTGAAGTTTTTCTGGGGAAAAACAAAAAAAAAATCTGAATTATTCTTTTACACATAACTAACATCTGTATTCCTGGAGCATACACATGTTGGCCCTGCACCGCATGTCATTGTCCTAAAGGATTAGGATTAGTTTTATAAATCCTCTTTATTTAGCATGCTTCACAGCTAGAACCTACTAAATCAAGTGCTGCTCTT
>NW_006159865.1:2212801-2214518 GCF_000334495.1 Tupaia belangeri chinensis | reverse complement strand
AAACACATTTCTTGTGAGTACTACTAGCACAGAATTATATTAATAAATTTAATCAGCTAACGCTCTCAATATTCACCATTCAATCAGAGACTGGTACATGAAGATGATAAATCTTTCTCCATTGTACATGCCACCAAATTGCTGCTTTCTGATTTTCCTTATGATGGCTGAAGAAATAGAGAAGTTACTTCTCTTCCTTCCTTCCTTCCTTAATTCATTTCTTCCTTCCTTCCTTCCTTCCTTTCTTTCTTTCTTTCTTTCTCTCTTTCTCTCTTTCTCTCTTTCTCTCTTTCTCTCTTTCTCTCTTTCTCTCTTTCTCTCTTTCTCTCTTTCTCTCTTTCTCTCTTTCTCTCTTTCTCTCTTTCTCTCTTTCTCTCTTTCTCTCTTTCTCTCTTTCTCTCTTTCTCTCTTTCTCTCTTTCTCTCTTTCTCTCTTTCTCTCTTTCTCTCTTTCTCTCTTTCTTTCTTTCTCTCTCTCTCTCTCTCTCTTTCTTTCTTTCTTTCTTTCAGATATTTTGCTGTAGGTTGCATGTGCTCACCAGAGAGACAGAGAGAGCCAAAGTGAGAAATCAGCCCAAAGGGGTATAGCCACACCACAATCCCTTCTCCTCCCAGGATTTTGGGCACACACAAGCCCCCAGTGTGTTTCAAGCCACCAGGTCCAGGACTAAAACTGTGGTCAGTGATGTAGGAGTCAAGCACCTTAACCACTACGTCACCTGTTGGCTGCATTCCTCTGTCCTTCTTAACTTTGTGACCCACTTTAAGACTCACAATGTAGTTAGCCCCACTTTCATGGATTCTGTGGAGACACTTTTTAAAAGTTTATTTTTTCAGAGAGAGAGAGAGAGAGGGAGAGAGAGAGAGAGACAGACAGAGATATGAGAACTATCAGGGAATTCACACTGCAACCCACCTTTGGCCTCAGCCAGCCCCAGTTAAAACCTGTATGTGCATGTATGGCATGTACAGGGAGGCTCTGGACTTGAACTGGGAACCATTCCATGTAGGTATAGTTGCGTTACCACTTCACCACTGTCTGGTGCCTATGGGAGCATTTCTAACTTGCCTATTGATTTAGAACTAGAAGGAGCCATGTTGCTAGGCAGAATTAGCAGGCACATGCCAAGCTCCCTTCTGGCTTTGTGAAACTGAGGCGGGAGCCTTCTTTCCACTTGGTCTACTGCTTTCTTTCTTTCTTCTTCAATAACTTTTTTTTTTTTCCTTACTGGGCAGAAATCACTTCTAGTAATATTCCTACCTGTTCCCTTTCCCCCAAGTCATCCTCAACAGCTAGATTATGTAAGTATATGACTTGTAGTTCATTTCCTTTGCCATCAGTGGTTTATGGCCTGGTGTGCTTATTAGGATCATCTGTGGAAAAATGCAAGTACTTGGGATTACCCTTGGAAGTTCCCAATCAAATTATCTTGGTGTTGAGCTCAGGACCCTGTGCTTTTAAAGAAGCGTCATGTACGATTCTTATATACACGTGCCTTGGAGACCACTATCTGAGATACCTCCTGATGCATTCTTGGATTAAGCTTTATTTGCCTTGTACTTCGAAGGGCCAGTGTTATTTATTCCTAAAGGAATGAAATATTTAGTAAAATTTTTATGTTAGTGCTTGTAAAAGTTTCTACTTTCTAGCACATTGATTTTTAAAAAAAATTGCTAGAAGGTGTGTGTACTTGCCAGAGAGGGAGAAAAAGGGAAAG
>NW_006159865.1:2178128-2212755 GCF_000334495.1 Tupaia belangeri chinensis | reverse complement strand
TGCCCTAACAGGGCATGGTCATGTTGCAATTCTTTTTCCTCCATTTATCCATCCTGTCAGGATTTTGGACACACACACACACACACACACACACACACACACACACACCCCTGGTGTGTTATTCAAGCTGCCCAGGCTGGGATTAAAACAAAGGATGGCCATGTAGGATCCACCTTTAAGTGTAGTGTTTACCTACTACAGCTACAGGACTGGCTGGCACATTCATTTTATTTAGGATCTTTCTTTAAATTCCCAAGTTGTCTGCTTCTTAGTGAACCAAGAGCTATTCATTGTCCAGTGAGAACTGAATCAGATCTGTGTACAATGAAATGCTTAATTCTTGCAAATTCAAAGATCCTATGATAAAAGAGATTGCTCCAGTAAACAACAGGTTACATGGAAAAAGCCATTTACTAGGATCCTCGCTGTTGCTGCCTCCCATTACTCTCCTTTCAGTATGTTCATGCTCGTGACCTTTTCTTTGCATGTTCTTGGAAACTCCATTCTTCTCTAGAGTACAGACTTTAAGGGCATTTGAAATGCCATTCCTCACAGCGTCTTTGTTGATTGTGGAAGTGTTGACTTTGCTTGAAGCTCCCTGGCATTCACCTTTCCAGTTCCTGCTAATGGCATCTTACTGTCCTGCTAATGGCATCTTACTGCAATCACCAGTAGCCCTCTGAAAGAGGGCTTTCTCTTCCTGATACAAGGTAGGCTGAACATGCAGGGAATTAACTTCTCTCCACCTTCAGCCAAAGGTGGGTGCTTATTGAGTGACACAACTTTTTTTCCCCATGATGGCTCCCATAGTTCCCAAGCAGGAAGGAGCAAGTGATTGCCCAGGAGGGCAAGCTTTGATAAAACTTTCCACTCCTGCCTTACTTCCTCATTCAGCTAGTACACTTTATGAGACTACTTACACTCAAAACTATGTCTATAGTGATACTTTTCAGAAAACACTGACATAGACAATAAGCATTTTCTCTTATCTGACCATCAATGGAATAACTTGATTCTTCATAGTGTCTTATATCTTGCTTCCTCAATCAGATCGTAATGACTTCTAGAGCAGAAGCCTTGTGATTCTCTAGGGTCAATCTACAGAACAGTAGATATGACACAGGGGTAAACTTAGAGAATGGGTACATTTCATGATTAAGCTCTTGTTAATGGGTCCTGAAAAGAATATTAGAACACAAAATGAAACTCTTTGAGGACTGGATTAAAAAGTGGATGGAACGGCAGACATGGTGGCACAGTGGTGACACCATGCTCTATATGGTGAAGTCACATGGGAAGGTCTTGGGTTCACATCCTGAGGTTTCCCTGTACATGCCAAGCATTGCATGTGTGTTCGAGATGCTTGTTGGCTGAGGGTGGCAGTGGACTGCAGCATGAAGACCTTCATTTTGTGTGTGTGTGTGTGTCTGTGGGGTCTCTCTCAAGGAGAAAAATTAAGAAACATTGTTAATTCTAGGGTTGAAGACTTGGAGGAAAAATAAAATCTGACAGGTCTTTTCTTGCTCCATAGGAGCAAAGGTTGGTGATATAGACAGTGGTGTAGGGACAGAGGAGAAAGTCATCCTTCATTGCAAATTTCAGAGTAATATGTAATATATTTCATAAAGAAAGAGTTTATCTTAGTACATCAAAAAAGGAGATATTCTTTTAATTCTGGAGCAGGAATATGTAAGAAATTATGCTGGGATATCAAAGGAAAGAAAAAGTACATTTTTCTTAGCCTTGAGTTGTGCCTCAAAATTACTTTAGAAAACTATGTAATTTTCAGCAAGTTATTCTGCAAGATATATTAAGAAGATATTAACTAATATAACATTTCCAGAAATCACCCCCCAGGGGGGATGGCCACACCTCAGTCCCTTCTCCTTTATTCTCTTCTTGGCATCTTGGGCACACACACACACATGTGCCTGCAGTGAGTTTAAGCCACCGGGTCCAGGACTCAAACTGTGGTCGACTACATGGGAGTCCAGCGACATAACCATTACGCTAACTGCTGGTCCCGGTAGCAGCACCCCAATTTTATATTGGTTATTAATACCAGCCACCACAGCCTCTGGAATGATATCATTTCTGCCAGTTGGTTTAGTCATACAACCTTTCTGTACTCAGAAAAGAATGACCACTCAGAACCTGGAAAACAACAGTGAGCACTGATAGGAGGCTTATGGCCAGTTTCCATTAGATCCATAATGGGATATAGAGGAGAAATTGAGAGTATTGGTGGCGAGTCTTTGTGAGATAGCTCTTGGGAGCTACAAACACTTTTAAAGGGAATTTTGAAAGAGTCTAAGATATTATATCATGCAGTATCATGATTCAGTAAAGTTAATTTATTGTTACTACTGTGACCACATTTGAATCAGTTTGGCAACACTGTGGCAAACCATAGAGTACCTTTCAGTTAAGGGAAGTAGTTCTCTCACATGTTCTCATTTAAATTTAAGGAGGAGAGAAAATGAGTTTATAAATGTGCTGTCAGAAAGAAATTAATCATAGAATTGGTGCTGTGAAAAGTCAGGCCTTCCATTTGGAGTAGAATGCCAACTTAGGATCCTAAAGACCCCCTTGGGACCACTATCAAAAAGAAAGTTCTGACTGATTCCTTTGTCGTCAGATTTGGCCCTCCCTGACCCAAGTCATGCAGTTGTAGGTGTAAAGTCAAGGTATATCATCCCACTTCTATTCAAAGACATGACTTAAAAAAATTCACTAAGCAATGCTACTGCTTGGGAGATACTTGAATGCATCAGCATAAGCCATCTTCAACCCTTCTTACGTTTATTACTGATGGAATAGATTGTTGGCTGCTTGTTGATGGAATGACAGCCTGTATTAAATTAGCTACAGGACTATTTTTATTTTTAAAGAGAGATTAAAGTTCCGTTTTTTGTTGCTACATGTCCTCAGTTTGATAGGATACAATTTAAGCAATGATACAGCATCTCAATTAATAGTAATTGCACGGTCCTCTTCATGTAGCATGAATGAGGCTCATGACAGCTCGATTCTGTGCATTCCTCTGGCTTTGTTTTTAACTTGACAGGCATATTTTTCTCTGGATGAATACTAGATGTTGGTTATTAGTAGGTGGGTTGGACTATGATCACAGCGATCACCCTCCTTTTAAATCAGAGTTACTCGCATATAACTGAGAGAGCCTTGAATAATTTTAACGAAGCCATATGTCTCCCTAAAACAGTTTGGAGTTTTTAGAACAAAACACAGATTTCTTATTTTTCTCGTTGGTCCCAATCTTATTGGCCATGCTACTATTGGCTTACTGTCACCCTGTGTTCTTTTTGAGGAGTTTTAGCACCTGAATGAGGTTGAAAGTAATTGTAGATAAATGTTACTGGAGTGATATGTAATTTCCTTCTTATGAATTATTCATATCAATACCTATTTCTGTAGCACTGCTGCATAAAATATTACACAGTGTGTATGAAAATGCCTTTATCATATTTTATTTCTGCATTTTATTTGGAAGTCATTTGGCAAAAAGGAAAAATCCTATCCTAAAACAAAATACCACCTCTTTATTCTCATATGAAATTTATTAGTCTAAAAAATATTAGTAATTTGAACAGTAGCGTATCTGTTTTTTATGTTTCTTGAACAATTTTACCATCTTGAGTCATTACTAAATGTTTTAAAACCAAATTTATTTTCTTTCCACCTACTTTTTTCCCCAATAAATTATTGAAAGATTATTGCTTCTGCTTTCAACTGAGACACTGCATTTATTATTACATTCCTTGTGAATACTTAGATATGCATGATAGAATGGACTATGGGACTATTCTAACTTCATGTAACTCTAAGATGATCATTAGGACTGTGTACTCTTTATTTTTTAAAGATACTGCTCTTAAAGTAGTATCTTTAGTAATCTTGAAGTATTGTAGAAATAATGGAACTGTTGAGTCAAGAAGTTGTGAGTCTGGATTCAGGATCTGCCATTGTTTTTTCTTTTAAATTTTTTTTTACTATAGGGTGCATGGGTTGGATTCAGGATCTGCCATTGTTTTTTCTTTTTCTTTTAAATTTTTTTACTATTGGGTGCATGGGCTTGCTAGAGAGAGTGAAAGACAGAAATAGTGAGAGGGAAAGTGAGATATCACCATGAAGGAGGTGGCCATGCCACAATCCCTTCTCAACACCGTCTCAGGGTTAAGGAAACCAACAAAGGAAGGGGAAGCACCCAGGACTAATGATAGTAGGGGCAAGAGCAGGGCCAGAAGCTTACATAATTTGGAGTCTTTTAGGTGAGGAATAAAGATTACAAATACAAGTTTGCATTTGTAATTATCAAGAAATTTGCTGGAGCCTCTCCTGGGTTCTTGGGGTCTTTCTTTAACAGAGCAGATGCAATGAAAGATGCAACCATGTAGTTGAGAAATTGGATGTAGTAGATGTGATAGAAGAAATATGAATGGAAAGGTGAATTTAGAACTAATAGGAAGATGAAATATTTGTCCTTCTATCTTTATCCTTGAATAAAGATAAGCAGGGTGTGGGAAGCTTAGATAAACCCCATCTGGGGAGACAGTGGGAATCAAATTGGTCAGAATGGAATTAGAAGTCCCTAAGTTTGGTGGGTTTTTATTTTGAGTTGCATATCATTTGGGTAGTAATGCACTATTCCCTTCTACAAAATAAGACTTTCAGCTGGCATTACTTTCTTATTATGTTATGATGAGCATGTTTGATACATATATATCTTTTTTTAAAAAAAAAAAACTTGCCGGAGGGTGCATGTGCTTGCCTATGAAAGACACAGAGAAACAGAAAGGAAGAAAGCACCCATTGGAAGTGGCCATGTTGCAATAATTTCTCCTTCATTTCTCCCTCCTTTTGGTATTATGGACACACACACACACTGCATGTTTTCCAAGCCTCCAGTCTGATACTTCAACCGTATAGTTGGTCATGTGGAATCCAGCCACCTTTACCATGCCACAAACTGGCCCAATACATATACCTTCTTCTTCTTTTTTCTTTTTTTATAAATTTATTTACATTCATTCACTGTACATCATTACAGCATACAAAATGAGATTTTTCCATTCAGAATACACTGTATATTGGCTCAATCAAGCACATCAACATATGTGTTATTGTCAACACATAATTTTCCATTTCTTGTTTTCTGTATATTTTGCCTTTTTTCCCATCCTTGATTCCCTATCTCACTCTCTGCCATCTCCCACCCTCCTCCCACACTGTGTCTCGTATCTATTGTTGCTTTCTATGCCTCCCCCATTTTATTGTTTCACTAAGTATCTTAATAAATCTAAGTAGGGCTATATAGCTTACTGCAGTCATCAAATAGGTATTTTTAATGCTTTTTCTTTTTTTTCTTCTGAAAATTTTTTTAAATTAATTTACATTCATTCCCTGAGCATCATCACAACATACTAAATGTGGTTTCCCATCTAGAATAAACTACATAGTGGCTTAATCATGCATGTCATCATCCATAATATTCCATTTCTACTTTCATATATATATGTTTTTTACCCCAAGTCTGACCCTCTGCCCTATTCCACTCTCTTATTACACTATCTCTGCTGTCTACAGTTGTCTTCAATTCCTTTTCCCCCAACATTTCGTTGATCACACAATATCATAAGTAATCTAATTACTTTCAATAGCAAGTTCAGCTGATGGTTTCAAGAAAAGCAGTTTTGAACTGGTAAGGATATTTCCTTGAAACTTAAAGCCTAGAAACATATACCTTCTTAAACTCCACTTGTAAAAGGATAGTTGGTAGAGATGCATACATATGATTTTTTTCCCCAAAGTTTAATTTTGTTTTTAACCTGAAGAAACTATCATTTAAAATATATCAATGTATGAGCAGTTTTAGGAGTGAGGCTGTTTGCCACTAGGCCAGCTCTTAGTATTCTGAGGAACATCATTTTGGTGGGCTTGTTTACTCATGCAGGAAAAAAATGTCAAACTTCTCACTATTGTAGGAGGGTCCTTATAGGGTGGGGGGACTTGTTTTCTCTTAGCGAAAGGAAAATCAGATTAGTTTCTCTAACACGTGGAGACTCTTGGAAGTTCTGAACAGGGTGGTGGTTTGTCACAGGTTAAAAAGGGATAGGGAGTGGATTTCAGAACATGGATGGTGCCTAGAGGAAGGAGAGATTTAGATACCAGGCTTGTGCCCAGGGGCTCCAAGAGAAGACAGTCTTGTAAGGTGTTTGGAAGACAAGATTAGCCAAGAGAAGAGCTTCAGCACTGGTCACCAGGGGAGGACAGTGTGCCCAGTGGTGTAGTCATCTCCTGAACATCACTGACATCAGCCGTCACACTAAATAGAGGCACCATGAAAAGGCCGTAATAGAGGAAACCACACACAGACAGGAAGCAGGAGAACTGTAAGCAACAGCAGCGGAAGTTCTGAAGGATCTTACTCTGGTAATGATGCAGGTGGGGATTTCTGCCTTGATGACTTGTCTGTTACAAAGGAAGCCTAGCTATATTTTGCCATCGAAGGCTGAGGAGGCCTTTGTTATTTTCTTATGACAATCTTGGTATTTTTTTTTTAATCACAAAATGGAATTGCTCATTAATATATTGATTGGGAGGGTAATTGCCCCAACAGAACTTGGTGTTGGAGACATATTTGATGGTTCAACTTCTCCTTCAAGAACTGACTTGTAGGAAGGCAGTGAGAATCACAATGAGATTGCTGCTGATGTGTATTATTTCAGACAAGGTACTGTTTGCTATGGTATGGATAGGGAGGCTTGTGTGTGTTTGTATCAGCTTTCTCTGTTCAGCTTCCATGCTGCCATTTAAAGAGAATTTATTTCAGATGAGTATTACCCATCATAATCTGCAGTGTGTGTTTGTATATTGACTCAGTAATTCAGACTCTTGCTCTGTGATTGATTCTGACATTGGAATGTCAAATGTTTGCCATCACTTTTCTTATTCTGAAACTACTTAGCAAACTCAGTGTTCAAATACCAAGTATCTACAGTAATATGTACGTGCATGTTTAGTCATTTCACATATGTTTAAAGAAAACTACATATGAAGAAAATAAAATATCTGTGGTCAAACACAGTACTTAGTTTGGGGGCTGCTGATAGGTTTGTAACTCTTTTCTTCTCCCACAGACACGTGGTATTTGTATAGATACCCAGTCAGATCTTGAGCTGACTCCCAGTTCCATTTTTCCCAGAAGTAGCCACTTTCTCTCTTTTTTTGGTAATAATTTTCAACTTTACATTTAATCACTGCACATCTTTACAGATGTACAAAATGTTTTTTCCCAGTGTGAATACAGTGCATGTCAGTCGAGTCATAGATATTACCATATACATTGTCATCAACAATGTATTTTTTCTTGATGCCCTCCCTCCAACCCCCACTTTCATCTCTCTAAACCCAGATATATACATTGTGTGTGTGTGTGTGTGTGTGTGTGCTATTTGCCTTAATAGTAATAAATACTTGCTTTCATGGCTTCTATGTGATTTTATTAATTTGAGCCTATTCATAGCCTTCTTTCAGAAGATGAGAATTTAGTTCTTTTTCTTTCTCCCACTCCACGACACACTTACAGTTTATTTTAAATTAATGACTTATGGAAGTGGTTAAAAATAGGCACATTACTTCATCGAAATTTAATTCTTAAGCCGTAGTAAATAGTGTATAATAATGTAAGATTTAATCCCCCTAGTTGGGGAATAGACACCCTTATTTGGAGTATATGATAGTGGATTCATGTGATTTCCAGGTGTATGAGAAATTACCGGAGGCATAATACCAGGACTATTACAGAATTTCAAGTCAGAGGCAGACATTGGGGAAATACCGGAAGTACTACAGATAGGGAAGACCTAATATTAGTCAAGCACTTATTATGTGCCAAGCACTGTGCTCTGAGATTTTTGTAAGTGCTTACAGCAAGCATGGGGTAGGGATTCCTCCAGTATGAAGATACAGAGATTGAACTTAAATCAGCAATGGAAATCTTGGAGATGGTGTGTATTTCAGCCACAACCAGATTTGGGGGCTCAGACATTGCTTCAGGGCTTTGGTTCTCTTCTCCATGCTGCCTGCATGGCATAGTTTTCTCTCAGGTGAGATCTCTCTATATGGTACTCTGTTTCCTCATAAAACCACCAGTACTCAATCAGGGGGTTTTTACCCAATTGACTTTACCGAATCCAAATTCACCCCAGTAGGCTCTAGCTCTTATTACCATAGTTGGATTATGTTTTTACGTTTTTTCCTTTGAACATTTATTTATTTATTAATTAATTTAAGTTAATAGGACACACACACACACAAACACATGCACACGCACACACACAAAGGCACCCCCAACAAGATCCCTATTTTGTGACTCACTTCCATTCCCAGTTGACCCTGAACACAGACATATGCGTGCATGCACAGTGCACTCAGGAAAGCCCCAGGATTTGAACCCAGGACCTTTCCTTTTTGAGTCCAGCTGCACTGCCATTGCATCACCACCTGGCCCCTCCACACTACTCATGCTGTCACAATAGCAACCAATTCTCAACACATGCGTTTTTGGTGAGTACATTCAGACCATAGCACTCTCTGAGGTGGACAGTGTCTACCTCAGTGCTTGCTAGAAGCATTCAGTGAGTTACAAATGTTAATGTGCTAAGAAGACCGTCTGGCATAAAATACGTGCTATGGATGTGTTGGTTAAACACTTGAATTAAAAATTAGGTCTCTCAAAGGCAAAAGTTAAAACTATACTTTTTAAAGTAGGCCACAGACTAACCATTTCATTAACAAATTATTTTATTTTAATAATACATTCTCTTCCATATTAATTATACATTTTAAACCAGAGCACAATTATGTTTTAGCTTCATGAGCTGTTCGTCTTTAATGAGTCCTGAGTTAATTAGCCAGACCTGTCTTTTTGGGCACTGCATCTGTTCTGCAACATTCAATTCAGTATTCATTATTTTAAGACAGTAATTCTCTTTTTCAAAAAATATTTGAAGAAGGAATGAATAATTACTCCACTCCACTCCACTGCTAAGTTTCAAAATGCAAAAAATTGGAAAAATATGCATCTGGGCATGGCTATCCCTGAGAAGTGGTTGCATATTTTATTATGCGTAAGAAATACTTTCTTGCTTATTGAATTAATGCCGTTCATTATTTTTTTCTCAGAACTATTTTTAGACTGTTTTCAGAATGCCTACTTGTGCTTTTCTTTTGTCCTTTGAATGTCAATCTAATTGTACTCTTGTGAAGCTATAAATCATCCCGCTTTCCTTCCATGCTTAGGTGCCAATCCTAGGTATACAAATTAGGTCTTCATTGGTTTAAAGAAATATAACTTCTCCCACAATGACCTCTCACCATATTATCAACTGTCAATAGCAATGGCTCCAAACAGTGGTCCATGAACTGACTCAAAGCCACGGATGAAACCCATATATGTACACACACTCACACACACACACACTCACACATATATCATGCAAATAACCACATATAGTCAAAAAGTTCATGGAAAAACAGAATTAAAGTTATTTTAGTACAGAAAAGTTTTTAAAATCCAATTACAGAGATGCTATAGATTCCTGTATGTTCATCTTATATCCTCCAACTTTACAGTATTCATTTATTACTTCCAGGATTTTTTTCATGGATACCATTGGGTCATCTGCAAATAGAGATAATTTCACCTTTTCCTATCTGAATGCCTTTTATTTTACATGCATAGTTTTTTCTTAATATACATTTTTTCCGTAAACTCTTTGAGGATCCCTTGTATAAAAAGCAGCATCAATGTGTACCAATCCTCGAGTTTCTAATCTAGTAGCTATAGGCTGGGACTTAGGAATCAGTATTTTTTTTTAACTTTATCAGGCAGTCTGTCCCAAGAAGAGTCTGAGTTGGGGTCCCCTGTACAAGGACTCAACCAGGGGCCCACTGTCATTTCAAATGGTTCTGTAATTGTCAAAGTGGTTTTCCTAATTTTGTTCATGTTCACAGCTTTTCAGATACTTTGGGCTTAAAGTTTTGGAATCATAGTTGGTTCACCTGCTGCTTTATTCACACTAGTAGACATTAAGCACCTGGCAACCTTTTCCTTCTCACCTTTTATTCCTTTCCAGTACTTGGTTATAACTTACATTGTAGTTATTCAAGCATATGCTTTATTTACTCTGTGAGAGGTCTTCAAAAGTGTTCAGAAAATGCATTTTACGAAAAAACTATGTGTGAATTTCAGATGTTTGGCACCAACATAAATGTCATACTTTAATTCAATTTTCCATAAATCTTTTAAAGCCTGTGTCACATACGTGCTGAATGTAAATGAATAAAGAGAATGGAGAATTTGCTGTATTATAGAGGATTCCAGGGAAAAATCTCATCTGAGAAGGGGGACCAGTCCAGATGCTATTACAGCAATCAGGCAAGAAATGATACTGGCTTAAATTCAGGAGCAATGTGGAGATGGTGAGAAGAGAGACAATTATGGATATATGCTGTAGATATAGCTAATATGATTTGCTAATGGAAAATATAGGTTGTAAAAAAGGAGAAGAGTCAAAGATGGCTGGACAAGAACTAGGAAGACGGAGTTGCCATTTACTGAGGTGGGGAAATTGAGGAGGAATTCATTGAGAGATGAGTGGGCATTTAGTTTTGGACATGTTCAGCCTGAGGTTACCCTAGTACATCTCCAATTTTGTTGACTAGACAGTTGGGTATAATAGGCACCCTGTAGTTTGCAGGAGGGACTGGGTTAGAGAAAAAAATGGAATTTGAAAATATGAAATGGGATGAAGTATTTAAGTAGACAAGTGAAAAATTTATGAGGATTGAGTCATAGGGCATTTCAACATTAGATAGGGAAGAACCCACAAAGCACTGTGAACGGAGTGCCAAAAGAGGTAGCAGATAACTGAGAGAAAGGGGAATACCAGCATCAAGGGAAGAAATCATTTTAAAAATGGAAGGGGTGCTTACCTGTGTCAAACTTACTGATGAGTCAGTTAAGGTGATGACTGAGTTTATCATTGGATTACCAATGGAAAGTCATTGGTAACCTGTAGGAGGGCTGCTTAAGTTGAGTGGTAAAAGTCTGAAGAGTATGGAGTGAGATTTGGAGAGAACGTTAGAAAAGACATTGGAGGCAGAATAGGTCATACCTTGGAGGGGTTTTGCTTTTAAGTGGAGCACATAAATGGAGCAGTTGCTGGGGGAAATGGACGGATTTTTGATTGGAGCTATTTTAGCATGTTTGCATACAGATAGATACGATCCAGTAGAGAGGGGGAAAAAGTGAGGAAGTAGGAATGAAAGTGATTAATTGCTAGAGGGATATCTTTTAAGAGGCGAGAGAGTAGCAGATAAATACAGGGATTAGCTTTAGAGAAGAGCCAAACTATTCATCCTTGTAACAAGAGTGTTGGCAAAGAATTAGGGGGTAGATGGGAATGAGTCAGGAGGATGCTGGCGAGAAACTGATAGCATACTCAAATGAGGTAATTGAGGAGAGGTTGATAGAGTAATTATTTACAAAGAAGTGGGCAACTTGGGGAAATTAACAAGAGCTGGAGGGACATATCATGAGAGCAGTAGCAGGAAGCTGTCTCCCTCCTAGGCCTGAAAAGTCAAGTGGAAAGGCAGCTGTTGGAACCCAGCATGAAGGCTGGCAGTAGATAAAGTAGGAAAGGGCCACATAACAGGACCTGGAATTATGGTAGAGAAAATGCAGTCACTGCCAACCCCAAACCCAGAACAGAGGGAGCCTGGGGAATAAAACCCTGCATCTCACTCTTCTTCCACCCTCAGCTTCCCCTTCCACTCAGTCTGAAAATACCAGCATCCAGAAGACAACAAAGCTTGTTCCGTCCTTATCGGTCAGCCTCCCAAGGCACAGAGCAAAGTGGAAAGAGTTTGTGGGTCTGAAAATGGAGAGCATCAGCATAACCGTGATAGAAATGTGAGGGAGCTACCTTCCAGTCACTTCTATTGTAGTGAAATGGAAAGTGTGGTCCCAGTTGAGGGTTAGGATTATGGAGGAGGTGTGGGAAATCTGAGGAGAAAGAAAGTAAAAAAATAATTGAGTAGAGTAGGAGAGTAAAGGGACTAGAGAAAGAGAGTACAGGTATTGGGTCCATTCAAGGGCTTTCCTGGTGCAGGGATTATGACTGTAAAGTAAGACAAGTCAGTCTGATTTTGAAATCCACAGCCATATTCATCTGTGTGAAGTTGTGAATGTTAGATTTAACTATGGTTGGGTTGCCAGGTGAGCATAACAAAGGGTGAAGGCCCTAGGGGGTTGAAAGCATATGGAAGGAAGAGGCTATAATGATGGACTATGCACTGTACATTAATGGGTAGGGAAGTCTGGATAGAGGAATGAGTGAATAGGTTGCAGGATCAATGCACCAAGGAAACTGGAAGAAATTAATTGTTGGAGTCAGGAGTAGTAAAGAGAACTCCTGAAAGATAAGAGACAATTGGGACCAGCAGTTGGTGTAATGGCTGTGTTGCTGGACTCCCATGTAGCTGACCACGGTTTGAGTCCTGGACCTAGCAGCTTAAACTCACACTGGATGCATGTGTGTGTGTGCCCAAGATTCTGAGAGGAGAATGGAGGAGAAGGGATTGCAGTGTGGCCATCCCCCCTGGAGGGGGGATTTCTCACTTTCTGTGTCTCTCTCTCTGTCTTCCTGGCAAGTGCATGCACCGTATAGCAAAAACCTCCAAAAAAAAAAAAATAAATAGAGAGAAAGAGAGAGAGAGACAATGATCAGAAAATGAGACTATGGAGAGGGATGAATTTATTGGTAAAGGTGAGATCTATGTAGGGTGTAACAACGTGACCAACTTTTAAGGTTAAAAAGAAGATGACATCACTGCAGGTAAAATGGTAAGAAATTCTAGGTCCATTTCTGCATCAAATTTATAAAGCAAGAGTAGAAAGAAAGTCTATCGTGGTGTGCAGTTAACTACTTTCAATAAATGGAAAGTCTGTGGTGTTCAGGTTACCTATTGTATAATCATTAAAGATGTTGGGGTGCAAGCATTTAAGTGGATGGTTCTTTCTTAGGGTCCCTCATGTGGCTGAAGTCAGAGAATGGCTGAGACATAGGCTGGAAGGGATGGGACATCTGCAGGCGGGCTGGCTGTGTCTCTTACTGCTTGTGGACTATCCATGTGGCTAGCTGCTGCTTTTTCACTGCATGGTTGTCTCAGGTGAGCTGGACCTCTCATGGAGCTTGGCCTCTATCACAGAATATTTCAATGAAAAGGGGATGGAAACTGCCGGTCTTTTATAGCCTGGACTCAGACAATGGGACAATGTTAACCTCTGCTATACTCTCTTGGTGGAAATAGTCATAAAGAACACCCACTTTCAAGAGGAGACAAGACCACATGCGTCTTGATAAGAAGAATGTCAAAGAATTTATGGCTTTTCTTTACATGCAACATATGCTTCCTCAGCTGAATGTTGTTCTCACCGCCATCTTTCAGTTGTAATAAAGTGGATGGAGGATACCAGTTCTTAAAAATTATGCACTCAAGGGGGCAGCAGGTGGTGTAGTGGTTAAGGTGCTGGATTCCCACATGACAACCTTGGTTTGAGTTCCACACCCAGTGTCTTGAAAATCACACCAGGTGTGTGTGTGTGAGTGCCCCAAATCCTGAAAGGAGAATAGAGGAGACAGGACTGTGGCATGGCCATTCCTCTTGGGAGGTGATTTTTCACTTTCCTCTTCTCTGTCTCTCTCTGGCAAATGCATGCTCCCTATGGTAAAAACCTTAAAGTATGTAGTCAAGGGGCTGGCCCTATAGCTGAGTGGGGAAGGAAGCTATATTTTACATGACTAGCCATGGTTCATAATCCTGGCTCAGGCAGCTTGAAAAACACACAGGGTGCATGTATGTGTCTGCCCCAAATCCTGACAGGATGGAGAAATGAAGGGATTGTGGCATGACCATGCCCCATTGAATATTACTTTGTTTCTCTTTCTCTTTGTTTTACTGTCTCTCTGTGGTGAGTTTAAGTGTCTTCCAGAAAGTAAAAAATGTATGTACTCACAAAATCAAGAAATACTAATATTGAATTATTTGCCTACAATAATCATTGTGCATTGATTCTTGTAGACCACCTAAAGTTCAAAGGGTAAGAAAGAAAAATTAAAGGTAGAGTAGGGAAGATCTAATTTTCTATTAATCTATGAAATTAATATGTATCTGGTTAATATATACCATGGCTGGCAAAATGATTGCAGCAAATGTTTCTGAAGATTTATTTTCTTCACTAGGTCTTTATATTATGCATAAGCAAATACTTTTGGTACCCTCAATATTTTCCCCTTTTATTGTATTATTTATTTTTTGCCTTTAAAGAAACGAACTTACATATGTAGCTCATTCTTTCTCAATTACAGATGTTTAGGTAACTAAAGGAGGGATTTGCAAAACCCAGAGCAAAATTAATTTTGACCTTGGGAAAAATGTTAGAATGAACTTGTTCCTTTTTTATCCCCCCAAGAAATAAATAAAACCCAAGAAGCCAATATTGGGTGTATGTTTTCTTCTCTCAGCATAGCCGGAATTCTGTATCTGTGTGAAATCCCAGCTTTTCTGGCTGACATAATTCATTGTCCTTATTATGATTCCATTGTGAATATCTTGTTAAAAATGGCATTTTAATAATAGCTAATATTTGCACAAACTATATACCAGACACCGTGCTAAGGGTTTATCTGCATTATCTCAATGAATTCTCTCAGTGGCTCTAGGAGGTAAATACAAAAATTTATTCTCATTTTCCACATGAGCAAATGGAGGTGCTGATAGGGAATATTACTGGACAAGTCCACATAACTAGTAGTCGGTGGTCTAGAAATATATACCCAAGTGTATCTGTTGCTGGAGACTAAATTCTTAATCACCTTATCATCCTTCAGTGACTTCAAGATCAGTGAGTCGCATACATTTTTGATTGAGACTCTTTTACACTGAGTGCAAGCTCTAGGGGTTCAATTACTAAACTCATTTTAAAGTCAAAAAAAAGGCTTCTAATAAAACATTAGAAACAAAAATTGAAAAGTGATGTTTACTTGCAGTTGTTTTTTATTTATGAGAGGTGTTTAAACCTGTACATATGACTTTCATTATATGTTAGTGCTGTGTACACTAAAATATAGCTTAGTGTTTGAAAACATTTGCCTTGATAATGCTCCACCTCAACAACCCAAATTCATAGACAGCATATCTCTAACAAGAAATCTTCCACAAAATAAAAATTGTGGGGATTTGATAAATATATTCTTTATAAGACATGTAGGGTTAATAAAAAAAGGGTAAGTGATAATGATGTAGCCAAACTAAGTGAAATTGATAAATAAAATCAAGCAGGTAATCATTTAAAAACATAACCAATTCAAGGCAATATATATGTCATTAAAAAGAAATTTCTGAGCATTTGATGATTTGATTCATGAAATAAAAAATGTTTATTGAAGACAAAATAAATGACAATTTTCCTAGAATAAGTTCCTGAGTCTGCCCCAAATCCTGACAGGATGGAGAAATGAAGGGATTGTGGCATGACCATGCCCCATTGAATATTACTTTGTTTCTCTTTCTCTTTGTTTTACTGTCTCTCTGTGGTGAGTTTAAGTGTCTTCCAGAAAGTAAAAAATGTATGTACTCACAAAATCAAGAAATACTAATATTGAATTATTTGCCTACAATAATCATTGTGCATTGATTCTTGTAGACCACCTAAAGTTCAAAGGGTAAGAAAGAAAAATTAAAGGTAGAGTAGGGAAGATCTAATTTTCTATTAATCTATGAAATTAATATGTATCTGGTTAATATATACCATGGCTGGCAAAATGATTGCAGCAAATGTTTCTGAAGATTTATTTTCTTCACTAGGTCTTTATATTATGCATAAGCAAATACTTTTGGTACCCTCAATATTTTCCCCTTTTATTGTATTATTTATTTTTTGCCTTTAAAGAAACGAACTTACATATGTAGCTCATTCTTTCTCAATTACAGATGTTTAGGTAACTAAAGGAGGGATTTGCAAAACCCAGAGCAAAATTAATTTTGACCTTGGGAAAAATGTTAGAATGAACTTGTTCCTTTTTTATCCCCCCAAGAAATAAATAAAACCCAAGAAGCCAATATTGGGTTTATGTTTTCTTCTCTCAGCATAGCCGGAATTCTGTATCTGTGTGAAATCCCAGCTTTTCTGGCTGACATAATTCATTGTCCTTATTATGATTCCATTGTGAATATCTTGTTAAAAATGGCATTTTAATAATAGCTAATATTTGCACAAACTATATACCAGACACCGTGCTAAGGGTTTATCTGCATTATCTCAATGAATTCTCTCAGTGGCTCTAGGAGGTAAATACAAAAATTTATTCTCATTTTCCACATGAGCAAATGGAGGTGCTGATAGGGAATATTACTGGACAAGTCCACATAACTAGTAGTCGGTGGTCTAGAAATATATACCCAAGTGTATCTGTTGCTGGAGACTAAATTCTTAATCACCTTATCATCCTTCAGTGACTTCAAGATCAGTGAGTCGCATACATTTTTGATTGAGACTCTTTTACACTGAGTGCAAGCTCTAGGGGTTCAATTACTAAACTCACTTTCAAGTCAAAAAAAAGGCTTCTAATAAAACATTAGAAACAAAAATTGAAAAGTGATGTTTACTTGCAGTTGTTTTTTATTTATGAGAGGTGTTTAAACCTGTACATATGACTTTCATTATATGTTAGTGCTGTGTACACTCAAATATCACTGAGTGCAAGCTCTAGGGGTTCAATTACTAAACTCATTTTCAAGTCAAAAAAAAGGCTTCTAATAAAACATTAGAAACAAAAATTGAAAAGTGATGTTTACTTGCAGTTGTTTTTTATTTATGAGAGGTGTTTAAACCTGTACATATGACTTTCATTATATGTTAGTGCTGTGTACACTAAAATATAGCTTAGTGTTTGAAAACATTTGCCTTGATAATGTGCCACCTCAACAACCCAAATTCATAGACAGCATATCTCTAACAAGAAATCTTCCACAAAATAAAAATTGTGGGGATTTGATAAATATATTCTTTATAAGACATGTAGGGTTAATAAAAAAAGGGTAAGTGATAATGATGTAGCCAAACTAAGTGAAATTGATAAATAAAATCAAGCAGGTAATCATTTAAAAACATAACCAATTCAAGGCAATATATATGTCATTAAAAAGAAATTTCTGAGCATTTGATGATTTGATTGATTAAATAAAAAATGCTTCAATTTTCCTAGAATAAGTTCTTGAGATACATCTATGAATAGCAAACAAACAAACAAACAAAAACAACACCTTACTATTTAGCATATATGTTCTAGTGTAAAACATAACCAATTCAAGGCAATATATATGTCATTAAAAAGAAATTTCTGAGCATTTGATGATTTGATTCATGAAATAAAAAATGTTTATTGAAGACAAAATAAATGACAATTTTCCTAGAATAAGTTCCTGAAATACATTTATGAATAGAAAAAAAAGACCCAAAAAACAAAATCCTTACTATTTAGCATATACATTCTAGTGTGAGATTCAGGTAATAAATAAATAGGGGGACAAGTGGGTGGTGTAATGGTTATGTCGTAGACCTTCCACGTAGTTGGCTATGGTTTGAGTCTCAGACCTGATGACTTAAACCTCACACCGTTGCTTGTGTGTGCATGCCCAAGATCCCGAGAGGAGAATGGAGAAGGGATTGCAGCATGACCAGTCCCCACTGGGGGTGATCTCTCACTTTCTATTTCTCCTCCAGTGAGTACACATGCTCTATTGCAAACATCTCTCAAACAAAAAAAGGAAAAAAAAAGATAGGAAAGTAAATTATATTACATGCCAATGGGTGACAATTCATATGGAAAAAGAAAAATTGGAGAGCCATGCAAGGAGGATTCAGAATATTGGGGGTGTGGATGAGTTAAAACTTTAAATAAAGGGTGATAAGGGCAAGATTCATTGAGAAGGTAGTAGTTGAGATTAGATTTTAAGGTGGTGGGGGGAGTTGCTAAGTGACTTTCAGATGGAAGAGACAACTAAGGAGAGAGAATGACCCATATTAAATGTCTAGGGTAGGAAAGGGCCTGGGGGAAAAACAGCAAGGCAGCCAGTGTGGCTTGAACGATTGATAGGATCAACCAGGACCAAAGATGACGTCAGAAAGGTCAGAATGGTAGGGGGAGACAGGCTTTGTGTCTGAGTGAGGTGGGAGGTTGCTGAAGAATTTTGAGCAGAGCAGCAGGATATGATTGAGACATTAACAGGCTGGTAGGTTGAGAATAGGTTATAGGAAGGCAAGAATGTAAGTAGGGATTCCCAGTCAGGAGTTTATTACAGTAATCCTGGGGACATGATTGTAGCTCATGCCAGGGTAACACCTGGCAGTACAAGTTACAAACAGATCGAGTTGTGAATATGTTTTGAAGCAGAGCCTACAAGATTTCTTTCTAGACTTTACATAGGATGTGGAAGCAAGAGGAAGGTCCAAGAGGATTAAAAGACTTTTTGGCCTGAGCAAGGAGGAGATGAGACTGCCATCAGTTGAGGCTTGAGAAGGCAGAACAGGTCTCAAGGAGAAAGATCAGGAGCTCTGTTTGGATCATACTGTTGCAGGTGTGTATTAGATATCTGAGTGGAGGCAGTAAGTAGTTTGCATATGAGTTACGAGTTCAGGAGAAAGAAGGCTGGGCTAGAAATAGACATTTGGAAGTTGTTGGCATTTAATTAAATGACATTTAAAGTTTTGGGAATGGATGATCTAACCAAGGAAGTATAAGTGATTTGGGGTAAAAAAAAGAAGGATGAAAGAAAATAAAATAAGAAGGAAATGCAGAAGGAACATTTTTTTTTTTAATTGCTAGAGGGCACCTGTGCTTGCCAGAGAGACAAAGATACCCCCTCCCCCATGGGACATGGTCATGCTGCAGTCCCTTCTCCATTTATCCATTTTGTCAGGACTTGGGGCACACAAGCACATGCAGTCAGCATGTCAGCTATGTGTGTTCCAGCTTTCTATGCACGGCACTTAACTGCTGAGCTAAGGAGCTGGCCCAGGAGGAATATTTTGAAGATGGTATTGGTAAGTAAAAATAAAAACAATGACATGTTTGGCTTGACTTCTTTATTGCCAAAGGAACTACATGGTAGAGGTAGTAAATAGAAGAGGAAATATATTTATCTTTATAAATTTAGGTATGGTCATGCCTAGATGTTTGAAGTAAGACGGTTTGTGAATGTATTTGTTTTTCCTCCCAATCTCCATCCAGAAGACAGTGTGTCCAACTAAGGTCTGAGCCACAACATAGAGCTGCCAGCTGCCAGTATTCACAAAATCAATCTCTCGTCTTTGAAAGCAAGTAATGGGGAAGCTATTAGCAGAAAATACATCCTTTTCACTTTTTGTGCTCCTAATGGCATAATGGCTTATGCATTCAATAAATGTTCAATGGCTAAATTAATGTGGAAAAACAAGTTACAGGCATATTAAATATGAGGTGATTGGGCGGCAACTCATTGATTGCCAAGATGTGTTTAAGCTGATTTAGTTTGCTAAGATTTTTTTAGGTGTATAAGATGGATATAAAAATCCCAGACTTCGAAGTCCAGGTGTAGCTTTCGATTATAAATGTTTCCATAACTCAATATAATCGCTGTTTCGAATCCCTACTCTGTTGATGGCAAAACTAATAATCTTCATGAATTCTGAAAACCCCAGTGTATGAGATGCTCTCATGCTCCAAATCCCATCACTGTTGCCTTACTTCTGATTTAAATCTTGGCTCTGTGTACAGTTGCATATAGGCTTTGACTTACTTCTAACTCTCAGCCTTTAATCAGGTATGTGTGTGCATAGTCTTTGCTTTTTTGCTCAGGGGATCCTCTAAGTTCGGAACCCGGGCTGCTACTCGCTTGGCCATAGTGCACAGGTAGCTTGAAACTGACGAAGAATTAACACCTCTGAGGGTACGATGGCTAATTTTATGTGTCAACTTGATTATGTTACAGCAGCCCACATAGTTGGTAAAATGTTATTTCTGTGAAGAGTGTTTTTGGGTGAGATTTACACTTAAATCGGTGGATTGAGTAAAGCAGATTGCTCTCTCCGGGTGGATGGGCCTTGTTCAACCACTAGAAAGACTGAATAGAACAAAAAAGTCTGACCCTCCTTTACGTACAAGATACTTCTTCCTGCCTGATGGCCTTTGAACTGGTACAGGGATTTTTTCTTGCCTTCACACTGGAGTTGATTGCTGGCCCTCCAGCGGAAACCATGCAATTGTTTTTCCTGGTTCTGTGGTCTTTGGATTTGAGCAAGAACTACACTATTGAGTCTCTGTGTCTTTAGCTTTTTGACTCAAATTGAAGATCTTGGGACTCACCACCCTCTGTAATAATGTGAGCTGATTTTTTAAATAATAAATCTCAGGTGTTTCCAGTGGAATTGAGCTCCTACTGCCCATGATGGTTACTGGATAATGCTTCCTGAGAAGCATTCCCTGTCTCACTCTTCCAGGCCCTCATTTCTGCTCTCTGGAGTTGCCTCCCAAGTGAACCAGTAGCACATAAATCCTCATTTTGAACTCTCTTTTTGGACAAACCCAAACTAAGACACATATTCATTTTAGATTTCATCTCTCCTCTCTTGCCTGAATACTGTGGACTGAGCTGTTTCTCATCCAAATCTATCAGTTGAAGCTCTGACCCCCAGTGTGACTGATACGGCCTACAGAGAGGCAATCAAGCTTAACTGAGGTCCCACGGAGGAGACCCTGAATAATAGGGTTGGTGTCCTTATAAGCAATGATTTCTTTAACTGGACTAATATACAGCATAGTCATGCTGGGAAATTTCATTTTATAAGCTATAATGATATATCATGACTAGATTATCTAGAAATAAATATATAAATAAATAAATAAGAAATTTAATAGGTCTCTTTTTTCTCTTTCTCTGTTTTAATCCCTCCCTCTACAAACTGAGGACATAGCAAGAAGGTAGCTAGCCACAAGTGAGGAAGAGCATGCTAACTAGAAACAAAATCAACTGACATCTCGATACGAGACTTTTCAGTCTTCAGAACTGAGAAAATTAATTTCCATTGTTTAAGCCATCTAGCCTTTGTTATTTTTTCGAATGAGCAGACTGACACATATAAAAGGTGTTTATGATTTTAGGGACTTTACAGAGTGCCTGATTTTAGGGGGAGGAATTTGGAACTGGTTTGGTATTTTTTGTTTGTTTTTTTTTGCTTACTTCTGCTGCCATGGTCTCAGTTTATTTTCAGTTACCACCAATTTTTCATCTTGATCACTGCTGAAATGCCCATGTTCTCTTTGATCTTGGCTATCACATTGTGAACTGCTTCCTTCTCATACCTTGCACCTTTTCTAACTTACTTTTTTAGCCCTTCTGTATTTTTAATATGCTTCCTGAAATCACCTTCAGAAGTCATTTCCCTCTGCTTGCATTACTGTCCCAAGCTACCGAGATACTGGGAAATACAAGGACTCTACATTCAAGGACCCTGCCAGGGATTTAGTCACAGGTCCCTTCTGTCCTTAGAAACCAAAATATTTAAGAGACTCAATCATTCTTCCTTACACTGAACTCGTCCAGTGATGGACAAAGTGTAGGACCCCTTCTCAAAGAGTTACACCGATATCTCATGCCCTCGCTTCTCTCTTTCTCTGTCTCTTCCTGTCTTCAGTGCTCAAGCTTATTATAACAGGTGCTGTTCACACCCAGCTCTATATGTTTTCATTCCCTTGCCCACCCGAGTTACATCCATAGCCAATGCCTGGTACTCTGTCAGTTCCCCACCTAATGTTGATACCTGTTTCTTTATCTTTCTCAGCTTAAGAGCTTTTTCTGGTATCATGGAAGTATTTCTTAGACATGCAGGTTCAGCTCAGAATTACATGGTATTAATATCCTTGTGGGCAAGTATTGGCCAGTGGGCAATGGGATTTGGTGGATAAATACCCCAGTCTCCTTGTCCCCTATAGGAGGATTCTGAATAGTAATTCCCTTGTTGCTGGAAGGATCCCCAATGAGATTTATTCCTAGTTACTTATGGTGATAACCAGCCTAGCAACATACCATTTGTTGGATTTACTCTCTTTCCAGTATCACTTCCCATTTTCATTGCATGGAATCACCTCCTAAATATACCACTTGCACCCAAATCATTGTTTCAGGGACAACAAGGATCTATTCTGTGTGCAGGATAAGTTCTCTTTGGATGCATTTTCTGATGCCTTGCTATGATAGATGGACTAAGGACTTTGAACTTGAAAGTCAAGTACTTTTTATTTTTCTCCTCTGTTCCTTCTTGACAACTCAGATGGAACCGAAAGGCCAAGTGGATAAAGGTTAAAGGAAGTAAGAAAAAACAAAACCAAACATTCCTTTTACCACATGGATCTGTCAACCAGGGCAACCTTCCCAGAGAAAGAAAAGCTATTCTTGGTTAAGGGTGTCTGTGTAGTCACACCCCACCTGGTACTGCTGCTCCTGGCATAGCAACCAAGCACCCTGGGGATTTTTAGCCCATCTGTCATCCCTGGCTAGGAGAAGCTATTTTCTGGTTAGATCTGCTATGCAAATAGACCAACAGCAGGTATTCCTGAGGTTTATTGAGACTGTCTCCTTGGACGGATGCTACTGAATGCAGATGTGTGTACTTGAGCAGCTAACATGCCACTGTAAACAGGTGCCAGGCGTTAGCCATTCAAGGAAGATTGATGTTATTGTCAGTTGGGTTTATAACTGTGGAATGTGCTTCACTGACCTGTTTTTGATTAAGTCAAAGAGAAGTGCTGGGATGTTTCTTGTTGGATGGGTGGGGCTTTCTGTTAAACAATAAACATCAGGCAGAGGAATCAGCACTTTCTGTGAACAGTCTGTACCTTAGGGGCATTAACATGTGCCAAGGTCATTTTCAACTACTTTGAATAACTGTCTCAGGAGGAACAACAGCAAGACAGTACAAATTGAAATGGGCGAGCAGCATTAGAGCCTAGAGATAGAGGTCATTCCTTTCATGTAGAACTGATGAGTAAAGGAGCTTTAGGGGGCTGTTTTTGGTTAGACACTCTCAGAAGAAGACCTACAATAAAAATTTGAATAGAGTTGATTTAAGAAGCACAGGAAAGGGGAGAAGGAAAGTGGGACAGGGACAGAAAGGAATCTGGTAAGTGACTATAACTTTGGGCAACTGGAGAATTCTAGGAGATGTCACAGAAAGTGCTTTAGAGTTGTGTCCTCACCAGCCTCATTGAAAAGGTAAGGAAGCTGAGTTATTCATGTTCCAATTCTTCTCACTCATTGGCTGAGGCTTATTCCCTGCACATCGTGAAGAACATCATGAGATACTCCCCTGGTTCTCCTTAAGGAAGGACATGTTGCTCTGTTCCTGGGGATGCTGTCAGTGGACAGCCATCACCTGCTAGTCCATTCTGTAATTGCCTCAGCTGTGGAGAGATGATGCCCTTCCCTGGCAGCCCACATTTAATGATAGATTATAGTGAATATGTAAAGGACAGACTAGACCAACTTGAGACAATTCTAATTTAGTTCTAGAGCTCACAATATGGTTGGCCACAGTTGTCACTGAGCCTGTCTCAGAACCTATCTTCTCCCTCCACCACATCCTGTTTTCTTTCAGTCTCCTCCTGGTTATTGATGTCAAGGGACTCCTTAACAAGTATCCTGCATACTAAACTCCACCTCAAAGTCTGCTTTTTGGAGAACCCAATCTAGGATGGGCTTTGAGTTCCTGATTTCTGGACCAATACTCAGAGTCACAGGTGTTTTTGGCAGGAAACTATGGGCATGTAACAAGATGGTGAGTGCTGAGGGCAGGGCATTGCAATGTGTTTTTTTTGTTGTTGTTGTTTCTTTGGGTTGGTAAGAGGAGGCAAGATTAAAAGAAGGCAATGGGAAATAAGGGGTGTAATGAGCAGCCGGGGAACTAGGAAGGGACTATAAGGTATGATTTGGTGTTTGGTATGATGGACAGCCTCAGAGCCCCAGGACATGAGAGGGAAGGTTGATGAATAGGTATGTGGGGGTTGCTGTGATGTGAGAGAAAAAATTAAGATAATTCAGGACTGTGAAAAGTGAGATAGTAGAACGTGTGGGCACTTTATGTATTAACTGCTATTATTTTTCTTTCTCACTATCAAATTACATAACAGAGACTGAAGGATTGGAAGTCATAAAAGCAGTGAAAATAGTTATGGACACTGGAGACTGTGGAAGGAGGGTGGTAGAGGGGAAGAGAACAGGGAAGGAAATCAGGGAGAAAATAGGAAGACATTTGTAGGACACGGAAATGGTTTATTACCTGTTGAAGATAATGTATATAGTATTTGCAACTGAACTGGTCTGAGACATATTTCATGTTGGGTAAATTCTCTTTACAAGCCAAATGATGTATAGTGATCAAATATTTAAAAAAAAAAAAAGCAATAAAAGTCTTGTTGATTCTCTCTTCTAAGTGCCCTTAAACCTGTCTAAGTCTATATGGCTACCACTCTAAGTCCTTTTGTCTTTCAAGTGGATACCCATAATAGTTTTCAAGGGAGCTTCTTTCTCCTCTTGTTTCACCCACATTTTCTCTCTGCACTGTAGCTGAAATGACTACCTTACTTAGGTAAATATTTGATTACAATAGCATGTTGGCTCATCAAATCTTCAACGCCTCTCCACTCCTGCTGGAATAAGGTCCAGACTTTTCAGTATGGCATTCAAAGCCCTGCTCAGCCTAGTCTCCTTCCACTCTTTCATATCATTATCCTCCTTTTTGTCCACACCGCGTTGGTTTTCATTCCATCCTTTCTACAACACCACACCTCTGCGCCCACCAATCCTTCTTCAGGGTGCTTCTTGTGCCCACATCTCATGTTCCATATTTCTGTGTGCAGCCTACAGCCAGGTCTTACTACCTCACACCAGGAATAGCCTCTGTGTTTTGGAATTCAGAGGAGCCCTTTGCTCTGTTTTGAATTTCTCTCATTTTCTTAATGAAGAAACTAAGAATCAAAATGGTAAAATGACGTGTCTCAGCTGACAGCATTAATGACATATCTGTGACTGGAATATCTATTCCATCATGCTCCTGTTATCCTCCCAGTATAGAGCCAACTTTCCCCAAATTTCCATCTTCTTTCAACACTTAACTCTTTTTCTCCCACATACTTTTCTACTTATATCTCAAAAAAAAAAATCACTTTCTTCTCTAGCATTGTGTCTTTACCTTTCCTTTGAGAGAGGCAGCATAGCATGGTATTGATAATATAGGCTCCTGGAGCCAGCCTTCATGGGTGCAAATCCCAGCTCTGCCAGTTATTGGTTGTGTTACTTTAGGTAAACTACTTAATATCCCTATGCCTCAGTTCCCTCACCTTTAGAATAAAGATCATACTAGTGCTATTCTCATGGTATGATTGATATAATTGATGTGGGGAGTGAATGAAGTACAATGTGAAAGCATTTACAGTGTAAAGCAATGCTGGACATATAGAAAACATTAGAAGGATTATTATGTGGACACTAATTATATACTTCATCTTTTTTTTTTTTTTCCGTGTTTTATCTCTGTTTTTTGACTCTAAGTTAGTTATGGTTAAAGCAAGGGAACTGGAGTCAGAAAAGAAGAAGATCAAATCCTGGTTGGACAGTTTTTCCAGATGTATGAGTTTGGATATATTACTTAAGTTTTCTAAACCCTAGTTTCTCAATAATTCAAATAATAGCAGTAAGACCTTAATTTTGGGGTTGTTTAGAGGAGTAAATAAGATATGCAAAAATGCCTACTCTATCACTAGTGCTCCGTGGAGACTGCTTTAATACTTATTTCAGTTCAGCAAGGCAGAGTCTATCTTATCTTTGGGTCTTCATATTATTCAGAAGAGTTTATCATCCATGGTGTCAATGATAACAGTTAAGCGTTTGATAAAAACTTGTATAAAAGAGCAAGTGAGTGAGCAGTTGGCAGTGTTCAGTAGGCACCTTGCGGTGGGAGCCAGTATCATACTCACACTTCCATTTTTGCTTCTTTCTTTTCTGGGTACAAATGATATGTGGGGTTTCTCTGGAGAGGAGCTTGTGCTTACTCCCCCCGCCTTCTTCTACCATAGATAGTCACCAGGTCATGCTATCCTCTCTTATTCTCCTGTTCTTGAAATGAATGGGGCTTTGGTCAGGGCCTGGGGAAACATATTTTTGTATAGAATGTAATTTGAAATGTCCACTGAAGAACATAATTATCAAGACTCAGCTGAATATCTGCTTCCCGCTTTGGTTTTCAAGCTGAAACTTCTCCATTTGAAGGCTCTTTGACCCCACGCAATACTGTGTTCCAAGATGATAAGCCTTGACAATTCACACCTTTACTAAGGCCGGTGTTTGTAACCCTGACAAGGCACAGACTTGTGCCACTTGATTCGAGATAACTTGCAACGTTTGATTCAGAGGCCTCTTCAGCTTTTTGTGTGTCACCATTGTTATTCCCCATCATTTTTATCTTGGGACTTCCTATTAAACACAACGTCTGACTTTCTTCTTTCAAATACTAATTTATTTATTTACTTATTTTTATTGCCAGAGAGCACATGCACTTGTCAGAGAGAGAGAGAGAGAAAACCCAGCAACAGGGTGTGGTTATGCCACAATCCTTTTTTCTTTTATTTCTCCTTCCCATCAGAATTTTGGGCATGCATGCACATACGCCTAACATGTTTTTCAAGCTACCAGGGCTGGGATTCAAACGGTGGTCAACTATGTAGTATCTGGTTCCTGACGCACAGCTCTTAACTGCTGTGCTATGGGACTGTTCCACGTACTAATTTATTTTGGACAATTTTCAGTGCTAATCAACCAAAAGCCATATCTATATGGCTCTAGGAAAACATTTTTCTCTCACCTCACCCATGGTGTATCATGTAGAACAAAATTCTTTATTAAACTAGATTTCAGTGACAGACACATGTCACAAATTATTCCGTCCTGCAACTTTCTTAAGACATCAGTGCTGGATCAAGCTGAAGCTAAAATAAAAATGGGCGAGTCTTGACAACATGTAAAATTCTAATGTACGTCATATAGTTCCTCAAATGACTGTTACTCTCCCTCTAGCCATTCTCGTTGGTGATATTGAAGAGCAGGAAAAGGAAACATCACACTAAATAGTTGATTCGTCCTTACCCTCTCTGTTTTTCTCCTCTCCCTCTACAGTAGAATCAATCCCAAATTATCTTCACTCCCTGAACACCTCTGAAGTTGGTTTATCTCCATCCTTATGGGCTCCACCTCAATTTGTGTTACCATGTTTTCACCTGGGTTGTTGTAATTGGAGTCTTATTAGTATTTTTACCTTTAGTCTGACTAAATTTTTATATGGTAGATTGACTGCTCCCATGGCCCCAATTCATTACCTCTCCTGTATGTACATATTTGCCATATGACCTTGTGGTTTTCTCCTCTACATACGGGAATCAACCTATTACTTCTGCTCCTAATCTGGGCTGGCTTTGTGACTTGACTTGGACACTATTATGTGGCAGAAGTGGGGGGATGTCCCTTCCTAGACGAGACCTCACAAGGCCTTGTGATTTACCTCTAACATCACCATGAGAGTAAAGTCAGACTAGCCTGTTAGAGGATGGGAGACTTGTGGAGCAGAGCTGAGTCACCAAAGTCAGCTCACTGGAACCAACCTCGATGACCCAACAGCCAGCCCACCCCTGTGTGTGTAAGACAGCCAGCCAAGAGGAGCCATTCAGCCTAATCTCAGCTGACTGGTAAAATGGGCAGTATACATTCATTGTGTTTAATGTAGAGGTTTTGTGATTGTTGTGAAGCATTATTTGACAACAGAGAAACTGAAACTTCGTGTAGTGAATTCTTATCATGCTTCAAAACCATTACAGTGAATTTTAATTACTGACTAAATAGGCATTCTGCTTCCCACCCTTTTCTCTCTTTATAAGATAACTTGATTTTGTTGGGGGCAAATTCTTTTAGTATCACTCCCTCATCACTAATGTGATATGTTCCGGCAAATGGTATGGAGCCAGAAATCACTTGAGAGGAACTTCTCTTCTACATAAAAAAAAAAAACAAAAAAAAAACAACTTTAAAAGACCCAAGAAGGACAAGGGAGATGATAAATAGGACTTCATAAAAATTGAAAACTTATGTTTCAAGAGACATGATTTAAATAATGAAAAGACAAGACACAGGTTGGGAAAAATATTTTTTGAGTTATATATATAATAAAGTCTTTATGCAGGATAATAAAAGATGATTATAACTTAATAATGAGACAAATAACCAAACTAAAACATGAGCAGAAAATCATAATGCACACTTTATAAAAGAAAATAAACAAATAGCCAACAAGCATGTAAACAGATGTTCCACATCAGAAATATTAAAATTAAAACCACAAATGGGAAACCACTTTAGACCAACTAGAATAGGTGTCATTAAAAAGATAATGGGACCAGCAGATGGTGTAATGGTTATGTTGCTGGACTCCCACGTGGTTGACTGCAGTTTGAGTCCTGGACCTGGTGGCTTAATCTCAAACTGGAGGGGTGTGTGTGTGTGTGTGTGTGTGTGTGTGTGTGTGTCTAAGATTTCAAGAGAAGACTGGAGGGGAGGGGATTTTGGTGTGGCCATCCCCTACTGAGGGTGATTTCTCACTTTCTGTCTCTCTGGCAAGTGCAGTACCCCATAGGAAAAAATCTCTCTTAAAAATAAACAAACAAATATAATAACAAGTGTTGTCAAGATTCTGGAAATATTAAAATTATACAATAACTTTATACATCATGGTAGAATGTAAAATGATATAACTGCTATGGAACTGGTAATTTTAAAAAAGGTTAATCAGTTTATCTTAAGTTTATCATATTTCCTAACCTTCCACTCCTAGGAATCTACCCAAAAGAAATGAAAATGTAAGTCTATAGAAAGTCTTGTACATAAATGTTCATTTCACACTAATCATAATAACCCCAACTGAAAACTCAGTACCAAAGCCCTTTAATGTCCACTAACTGGTGAATGGATAAACAAAACATATTATTTCCATAGAATGGAAACTATTCACCAATAAGAAAAATGAACTAGGACCACTCCATAGCCAAGTCGTTAAGGGAGTTGGATCTCATCTAGTCAACCATGTAGTTTGAATCTTGGATTTGGCAGCTTGAAAAACTTTCCATGTATATATGTGCACATGTTCAAATTCAAAAAGGAAAGAATGGAGAAGATGGGATTTCAGTGTGACCATTCCCCATGGAGAGTGTTCTCTTCCTCTTCTCTCTCTATCTCTCTCTGGTGAGCACATGTACCCTCTGGCAAAGGCAAAAAAAGACTGATGATACATTTTATAGCATGGATGAACCACAAAAACGTTGTATAAAGACAGAGTTGCAAGACACATAAAAAAGACCAAATATTATATCATTTAATGACATGTCCAGAAAAGGCAAGTCTATAGAGACAGAAGTAGATTAGTGGTTGCCTGGGGCTGGAAGTGGGAATTGAGAGTGAGTGCAAATAGGCATAAGTAATTTTTTGGGTTGATGGAAATGTTCTGAAATTGGATATCAGATAAAATTTTGACAGTTGCACAATTCTGTAAATTTACTAAAAATAATTGAATTGTACACATACAAGGGTGAATTTAATGGTATGTAAGTTATACCCCAGTAAAGTTGTAAAAAATAAGAAGAAAAATGAAACAATTGAAACATTTCTCCAGTTTGTTTTAGTAGAATACAAGAAAACACACCATGATTGTCATGACAATATGTAAAAATAATACGGAATGAAACATCTCACCAGGAGGAAATTCTCTTGTGCTTTCACTCTTTGGCCTTATGCCTCCTTCCTGTCTGGAATTCAGTAAACACATATATTATGGAATGCTTACCACAA
Organism: Tupaia belangeri chinensis; assembly: GCF_000334495.1. Classification (NCBI taxonomy): domain Eukaryota; kingdom Metazoa; phylum Chordata; class Mammalia; order Scandentia; family Tupaiidae; genus Tupaia; species Tupaia belangeri. Next base: position 2,182,692 of record NW_006159865.1, on the reverse strand, counting down.
TGAAATTCGTTAATACATCTGTCACCTCACATAGTTACCTTTCTTCCACCAGCACCCCCTCCTCCCCTTGGTGAGAACACTTAAAGTCACTTAGTAAGTATGTAATGCGGTATTATTACCTGTAATCACCATGCTATACTTTAGATCCCCAGATTTAGTCATCTTATAACTTGAAGTTTATACCCTTTGACCAACATCTTCCCATTTCCCTCACTCCCTTATCTCTGTCAATTACCATTCCACTGGTAGTTAAAATGTTGGTTGCCATTCTATACCTATATTTTTCGATCTATTTCTAAAAGTTTAATTTAAAAATATTCATTATAGATGGACTGGCCAGTCAACCACAGTTCAAGTCCCAGACTTGGTGGTTTGAAAATCATGCTGGGTGCGTGTGCATGAGTGCCCAAGATCCCTGGAGGAGAATAGAAGAGAAGGGATTGCAGCATGGCCATCCCCGCATGGGGATAATGTCTCACTTTACCTCTCACTGTCTCTTTCTCTCATGAGTGCATGCACCTGATGGCAAAAAACTTTTAAAAAATTCCATATGTAAGTGAAAACATACAGTATTTGTCTTTCTCTGTCTGACTTATTTCACTTAGCATAAAGTCATATAGTTTCATTCATGTTATTGTAAATAACAGTATTTTTTTCTTTTTTATGGTTGAGTAGTCCATTATGTGTGTGTATGGATATGCACACATTGTATATGTAGTATTCTGCTGTACACACACTCCAAATTTTCTTTATCAATTTGTCTTTTTGTTGTTGTTGTTGTTTTTGTGCCATGAGGTGTGTGTGCTTGCAAGAGAAAGACAGACAGACAAAGAGAGAAAATGAGAAATCATTCCCCATGGGGGATGGCCACATTATAATCCCTTTTCCATTCTCCTTGAGATTTTGGGCATGCACACACACACACACACACACACACACACACACACTGCATGATTTTCAAGCCATGGGTCTGGGACTTGAACTATGATCAGCCATGTGGGAGTTCAGCACCTTAACCATTACGCCACCTGCTGGTCCACATCCATTTATCTTTATCACAGTGATATTGCATTCATGAGGATGAAAACCATGCACTAAGGATAGTGAAGCAAGAAGCTAGAAAGAGCCCAGGTCCTTGATTAACTTTGAAGTGCTGTAGTAGTCCAAAATTGTCTGTCTCTAAACTCCTGGATATTTGAAAATGAGGAACCTGTGTATGTTTATGTTGATTTTAGTTTAATTGCTGGCACTTCACTGGCTTTCCACTACTCCTAAATAAAGTTAAAATTCTTTAACCTGATCTACAGAGCCCTTAGTAATATGGTCCTTGCTTATATCTCCATGGGGTTTAATAAAAGCCTCTGAGTCTATGTGGAAACAAGCCCCCGTTTTCCATCATTCATCTTTCTTAATCTTTGCTGGCCTCCTACTTAGTTAAGAAGGAATACAATCTGGTCCTCAAGTGTGGTCCTCTTCTATAAGGTGCTCACCAAGAGATAAATGATCCTTTTGAGGATTTAGATGCCTAGTTCCATGACTTCTAGCCACCAGGTCTGCACTGGTCATCTGGTTTCTTTCTCATCCCAACTGCAGGTGATGAGGAGACTTCGACTAACCCTTGCTTATCTCCCATCTGCTGTTCCCAAAGGCATAAGGAAATTTCAGCTGTTCTTTTACATGCTGGCCCAAGGGAAAACTAGAGTTACCATTTGACTCCTACCTTGTGATGGACACCACTCTGTCATCCTTGCTGTCTTGATCCCATGCTGTTGTTAGATGACGGACATCAGTAAGGCAGAGGATATCCCATGTTTCAAAAAGGACCTGTCAGGCACAGACCTCTTAGCTCTGGTATCCTTCAAATCTATCTAGAAGATTCCATCACTTCTTCCTTTCACCACTTCTAGGAGTTAGAGAGAGATGGACCACCATCTGAACTATCTTCATCTCCTCTTTTGTTATAGACTCCAGCCTTAAGAGTTGTGGGAAAGGATCTATTTTTTTGATTGAGTATCTGTAACATTTGTTTCAGGCTTCTGCTTGCACTAGCTTTTAAATATTCATTAAATATTTAAAGACAATGCAATGGGTATATTATATGACCTCACTTAAGAACTTCTTCTTACTGATGTTTGAAGGAGATGGTAAGGTCATTCCTGAAGGGAGTTAGAATATGAGACACATCAACTAATTCTCCATAATATTATCCTGTCATACATGGAGTCTGGCTCATACTCTTATTTTCTGTGTCCTGTTTTAATACAAGACTTGGAAAGACCTAACTTGGCAACTGTTACTGACAAGATCTCTACTCTGGATTCTAATATGGTATATCTCATTTCTACTTATCTTTAGTGATAAATCTAGTTTGATTTGCTATGTGTCTGTTCAAACCTGGATGCTTTTGGATCATTTCCTTCCTTAAAGCTGCAGTTTTGTTTATTCCAGGAACTCCACAAGCCCTTCAGTTTGTCCTTCCTCTTAATCCCAGCATGCCATGCAGCTGGTGCAGCTGGGAAATCTACACCATCCTCCTGCTGAGGGATAATTACAGCAATTAAAGCATTGACTAGAATTTCAAGGGAGCAGTATTTCCACATCATCGTTAAAACTGGTTTAATTTGCCATGTGGTTTGAGTGGTAAAACATTTTCCCCCAATGTTGTATATTTTAAAACATTCTAGTACCAATGCTATAAAAATCTGAAAAATATATAGCTCATGAAGATTTACTTGGCCATAGTACAAACAATGAGAAAGGCTCTGGTTTACTTTATAAAAAGTTGTAGGATGTTTCATGCTGTCTTAGGAAGGGAATTGGCAATTTGAGCAGAGTGATAGGAAATGATCTTCTATCAGAAAGCCAGTTTAAGAAATAGACATAATAGAACTGGAAAATGAAACTGGAAATAAGAACAGTAACAAATAACTTAAAAGCAATCAAGCCTGAATAGGAGTCTTTGGTTGCATCATTTAGTCTGCCAATGGCTAAATTTTCTTAGACTCTATATAAAATATTTATGGGCTAAATTTCTCTTCAACTGACCCCTTTCTCATTTTCATGCTTGTAAATTTAATGAAAGAAAAAAACTTATGTTTTAGAATTGAGCCACTTTACATTTTCATGGCCTCCAGTTAATTATGATCCCAAAGAGCAAAAGAGTTCCTCAAAAGCAACATATTTATGAACCATAGTTCATGGGAAAGGAAGAACTAAGTAAAACTTTTTCCTTTATTGATTTTATATTATACTAACCAGAACAACAGGAGCTCTAGAAAAATTAACTTTACTTAAGAGAAGAAAATTTTCTTTTAAATAGCTTCATGTATTTCTATAACTCATTAAGATAAGTGGTTAACTAGAATTGCCCATTTTTAAATTAGATTTCTTTTAGTAGTTGAGTTTCTTTCTGTTTTCTGCTTCTAATCCCTTATCTAAAGTGTCACATGTAAATATTTTCTCCCATTTTGTGGGTTGCCTCTTCATTAATTGCTTGCTTGTCTGTTTAGAAGCTTTTTAGCATGATGTAATCCCATTTATCTCTGTATTGGTGTTGTCTGTGTGTTAGGTGCCTTATTTAATCTTTGCCTTCATCAATATCTTTCCCCTATGCTTTATTTAAGTAATTTTATGATTTTGATGTTTAATCTTTAATATATTTTGATTTAATTTTTATAAATGATGAAAGATAGAGGTCTAATTTAATTTTTCTTTAGATTAATATTCAATTTTCCCAGCACCATTTGTTGACGATATTGTCTTTTTCCCACTGAATTGTCTTAGGATCTTTGTCAAAAATCTTTTGGAAAGATATTTGCACATCCATATTTATTTATTTATTGCAGTATTATTCACAATAGCTAAATCATGGAATCAACTTAAGTGCCCAAAAGAAAAGAAATGGGTAAAGAAAATGTGGCACATATACACAATGGAATACTACTTAGCCATGTAAGTTCCTGTCACTTAAGATAAAATGGATGAGCCTAGAAGATATAATCCTAGGTGAAATAAGTCAGGCTATAAGAGAAAAACATAAATAACCAAGCTTATGTTTTTTCCTCCTTAGATCACTGTATGTTAACACCTAACAACCATGGAGTGTCCTCATTCATTAGTGGAAGTTAACATCCTCAATACCATAGACATATAGTAGTAGTAGTAAATACTAGAAGCTGGATGTGTGTGGTGTTAGAAAAATTGGCTACTACTCACAAGAATGCATGTGAAATAGGTTATGAAACAGTGTATCATTATAAAAAATGTTGACAATGTAGTATATACGTCCAAAAACCTAGGAAGAATTTTAAATGTATACAGCATAATGTAATGTTAAATATTGAAGATGATGAATATGTTTATATCATAGTTTTGATTAGTACACATTTTATTCATGCATTGAGAAACAATACTGTATTGGGACCAGCAGTTAGTGTAATGGCTTTGTCACTGAACTCCCATGTAGCCGACTGCAGTTCAAGTCCCAGACCTGGTGGCTTAAACTCAGGCCGGGTGCGTGTGTGTCCATGCCCAAGATCCTGAGAGGAGAATGGAGAAGGGACTG
>NW_006159865.1:2152781-2178035 GCF_000334495.1 Tupaia belangeri chinensis | reverse complement strand
AAAAAAAAAAAAAAAAAAAAAAAAAAGAGAAACCATACTGTATCATACTGTTACAAAGATGTACAAATCAGAAATTATGATAATAACACAATTTTAAAAAGTCTGTTAAACAGTATGCTAAAATGTAAATATAATTGGCATGTTTCCTAAACATATTACATATAAATCATTGAATATCATGGAACATTTCAGGGAACTCATAATTCAGAGGAATATCCTTTGGGAAAGACTCCTCTCAACTCGACTTTTGTGACTTCACTTCTGTTTTCTGATTCAGCTCATCTCTGAAGTCATTATGCAATTACTGGTTTCCAAATACTCTTACATTCTGATCCCTTACCAACAATGTCATTTTCCTTTCTATCATCTGATTAACTTGAAATAGGTGTTTAGAAACTCAATTAAAAAAAAAAAAACCTTCTTCAAGAAGTTTACCCTTCTCTTTGCTTTAATATTCACCTCTGAGCTATGTTTATTGTGTGATGTTGTTAATTGTTTGATTTCTTTGTCTCTGCTGTACATTCTCCTGAACTGTAAGCTCCTTGAGGAAAGGCCCATGTATTGCTCAAGTTCATAGCTGTAGTGCATAATAGTGTCTGGAATGTAATGGCTACTAAAGGAAAAAAATACTTTTGAATACTAGAACAGGTGAATAATGCCTGGTTCTCAACTGTGGCAGAAACAGTCAGTGTACCTCCTACACATTTTAGCCTCCATTAGCAATTAGGTTGAAGATCCATATGTGACCCATTCTGGCCAAAGGGTTATGCAGGTTGCATATTAGGATCATAGAACCACAAATGTGAGCATTCTGGTTCTGACTATTTCTGCATAAGGAAGAACTATTTTATATCAAAAATCAGATGAATGGTAGCCTGGTGCTCCCTGCTGCTTTGCTCATTCCACCCACCAGGACACTTGGACCTGGTTTCAGCAGGCCTCTTTTCATAAGTGCACCCTCACCTCCCAGTTTATTTTTGAAACTTGTGACACTCCAGCCTGTGCACTGCACTGTATAATGCCTGTGACTGGATCTTCTTCACTAGGTTATATTTTCTTAGCTTTTCTCCACCTCATCAAGATCTAAAAGTTTGGTAAAGGAGTTAGCCATCTGAAGTTAACTGTACAAGCTTTATTTGTTCTGATCTGGGAGACACAGCCCTCTAATAGGGAAATACCTGGGAACTAGAGTTGAACTTCCCTCTTCTAATAATATAGAATCTACTTCAATAAATAGGAAATAGTGAATACTGTATCAGATGACCAATAAACAGAACAGACCTCAAAGAAACATGAGAAAACAAAGAGATAACTCTTTTCCAGTGAGCACAGTAGTCCCTCACCAACAATGGACAGCACAAAGAAATGAACAGAAATGTCAGAAGAAGAAGAACTCTGAACATCCATAGAGACAAAACTAAATGAGATACAAGAGAAAAACAGACTATCAATTCCAGTAATTGAAAAAATCATTCCAGGACATGAAGGAGAAATTCCATGAAGAGATAAAGACTCTAAAAAAGAATCAAACAGAACTTCTGGAAATGAAGAATACAATTCAAGAAATTAAAATCTCCCTAGAAAGCATTAATAGCATTAACAGCAGATTAGACCATGCAGAAGAATTTCTGATCCTGAAGACAAAATCTCCAACATAGATCAAACCACCAAAAAGAATGAAAAAAATAACAGCAACAAAGAAAAATGAGGATAACAAATGGGAAATTCTAGACACCATGAAATGCCCAAATATCTGTATAAAGGGTATTCCAGAAGGTGAAGTAGCTGCTAAAGGCATGGCAAACCTCTTTCATGAAATCCTATCTGAAACTTTGCAAATCTAGGGAAGCATGGAGAGATTCAGATGCAAGAATAAAAAGAACTCCAGATAGAATTAACATAAAAAGATCCTCCCTCTGGCACATCATGGCCAGATTAGTAAAAAATCAAAGACAGAGACAATATTTTAAAAATGGCAAGAGAGAAACATCTAGTTACTTATAAAGTTTATTCTACTAGGCTAACATCAGACTTCTCAACTGAAACAATACAGGCAAGGAATGAATGGGAAGATGTATTTAAAACATTAAAAGGAGAACAATTTCAACCAAGAATACTATATCCATCAAGATTATCTCTCAAATGGGAAGAACAAGTAAAAGTATTTTCAGATAAACAAAAACTGAAAGAATTCACCAATACCAGACCAGTTCTGCAAGAAGTAATACACACACACACACACACACGTGTGTGTGTGTGTATATATATATATATAAAATCAGATGAAAAATACATAAAATAAAACTTTATTGTGTTAAGTCACAAAAAGTCCAGAATTTAGTCTTTACTAATGTATTATACCAGTGCTAACAGAAATTGAACACAGGCAGGCATGAGTAGCTTAGAGACTTGTATTTTTCTTTTCTAAAAAATTATTTAAGAGACATAGACAGGTGCCAAGAATTTGCTTTGAAATTCCCTCTTGCCTGAATTCTTTTTCATTTTGGTCTCTAAGAAGCTGCTAGAATCCTATCTCCCTAGGAAAGATGCCAGAAAAAAAAATAAATAAAGGCATGCTAGCAATAACTGCTAGATTTTACATTGAACTACCTAATTTGACTTATTTTATGTAGAAAGAATGAAACATGTAGAAGAGATGACAGAAATTTCAAGAAAATACACAATGGTTTTAAGAAAAAATAAGTATATGATAAAGTGAATGACTGAAGACTGGAAACAAAAAGCATATTCTGTGAATAATTGCTCAGCCTGACCCTTGTTTTACCTAGGCAGCCTGACTTGAATCTCTAAGACATGTCTTTTGGATTAATCTGATTAGCTAGGATGTCATGCCCATAACTCTAAGAGACAGAAGAATCCTTTTTTCTACATTTATGGAGAAGTTGAGAATGTAGGGCTTCACTTCATAAGCATAGTGACTGTGAGAAATTTCAAGGATTTTATTTTTTGATCTGAATTCTTAGTTGCAAGTAGCAGAAACTGATTCTGAGCTGAAAAGGGATTTATTAGGAGGATATTGTGTACTTCCACAGAATCAGTGAGAAGGGAGGAGAACCATACTCTACAATGACTGGGAGACGCAGAAACAGTTTCTAAGGATGCCTTATTACTGTGTACTGTCACAAATCCAACTCCAGAAATAGTGATTATCTTAGTGAGGAACAAAAAAAATCAGTATCTTCACCATGATAGAAAAAGTCCAATGCAATCAGTTGGCTACACAATAGTTACTTGATTTCCCTGTCCTTATCCTGAAGAGATATTTTTGTACATCAAGACTTAGAGTTGGTTATTATTGCTCACAGTTGAAGCACTCATTGGTACTATGAGGTATTGACCTTTGTCAGGGAGATTCCTCTATCTATTGTCATTGCCACTTATTTTATGAATTCACTGGCTAAAGACCAACTAATATGTACAAGGTGGATTGTCTGACTTTTTAAAAAGTTTCTTTCTTTCATGAGAGAGAGACAGAGACAGAGACATAGAGTGAGAGATAGGCATTCCCCAATAGGGTCTTCATGATCCACTTCTAGTCTCAGCTGGTCCAGATCATGGCCATGCACCTACTGTGATATGGGAGGTCCTGGGACAGGAGCCCAGGACCTTTCCCACTTGAATCCAGTTGTGTTGCTGTTGTACCACTGCCTGGCCACCATGAATTGTTTGATTATTAGGATTTTCCTCCATAGTGAAACGCTCTGGTAAGGATTCACATGAGACATAAATATCCACACACCTTGGGTCTATTCTGAGAGGTCCACACATGTTTCTCAAAATTTCTTGTGCTAGTTCTTCAATCTTTAGTTAAACTATGAACTCTTCCGTATACAGTGGTTTTGAACCATATCTTGAAGTTCTTTTTCCTGTAAAAGAAAACAGTGCTACTTTTTGCTTGTGGTAGATTATAGTACCTGAAGTTCTTTTTCCTGTAAAAGAAAACAGTGTTAATTTTTGCTTGTGGTATATTATAGTACATTCCCTTTTTATAAAAGGATTATATAACCCACCTGTAGAGAACATTGGTTTGGCTTGGCCATGTACCATGATTTGACCAATGTAATGTGAGCAGACATAACCTCATAAAGCATCAGGTGGCCATTAGGAGCTTTGACTTTAATCTCTTTCCTTTGACATGAAGTGCAGTATCAGAGGTAGGGGCTGCTTTGGTTATTTTGTATGTAGGAGTAAGAAAACATGTAGAGAGACCACCAGTTAGCATAATGGCCATGTCACTGGACTCCCATGTAGTTGACTGTAATTTGAGCCCTGGACCTGGTGGCTTAAACTCACAGCAGGCGCACGGGTGTGCGTGCCTAAGATCCCGAGAGGAGAATGGAGGAGAAGGGATTATGGCATGGCCACCCCTCTGGGGGTGATTTCTCGCTTTCTGTCTCTCTGTCTCTCTCTGTCTTTCTGGTGAGTGCTCACGCCCTATAGCGAAAACCTCTCTTAAAAAAAAAAAAAAGAAAAAAGAAAACACATAGAGCAAAGCTATAGTTAACTCAGAGCCAACATTATAATGAGCCAAAAAGTAAATCTTTGTTGTAAACCACTCATGTTTTAGGGTTGTTTGTCACCAGAACTTCCTGAGTGAAATGTGATGAATATTAGGATTAATGTCCTACCCATGGAGAAAGTCCCTATTGTCTTTTATGCCACTCTTAAGTAGGATTAGGAGGTCATTCAAAGTCTACTTCTGATTGGTGCCAGCACTGGTGTAGAACTGTGGCCTGGAACTGCCTATGAACCAAGTTTATGGTTTTTCTTCCTTAGATCACTGGCTGGGAGAAACTCCCTAGGAGGCCATAAGTGAGGGATAACGAAGAGGTGGCAAGATGATGAGTGAGTATTCAGGGAATGTAACCACTGAGGCAAATTACGTGTAATTTTAAGATCTGTCTTAACTCTATTTTTATCTCTATACATATGTATGTACATATATACCAATAATTTGATATATATAGATATGTGTCAATCACTTGATGATGACTTTGTTGCATATGCCTGAGTTTATGGTACATAATGTTACACAGAGAAATTACATGGTTAATTAGAGCCTCACGGTGAAGTATTAGATCTTTATTCAGGCCGATAGCAAACCAAGAGATGTTTTCCAGAGGACAGTAGTTAAAAAGGGCATGTTTGTCCCTAAAACTTAAGAGTCTCTGTAGAGCATCGTTAACTGCCATATGCTTATCAGGTCCTTTTAGATCCGCTTCATTGTAAAGATCAAGTGTCAAAGTCTACTTGTTCTGTAGCTTGGATCAACTAGACAATCTTCACTTGTCCTTAACTTCACTTAGTCACTGGAGTCAACAGGAAATGGTTGGAATAGCACTCTGAAATGTGGTATTTGTCTGTTTGCTTGTTTTTTTATTTTAATCCAAAGAGTCTCACCGATCACTGTGACTTTTTCTTCATGAAAGGAGGCTCAAAATAAAGCAAGTTTCTAATACTCGAAGGGGATATTGCAGTATGTTATAGAGCTCCAGATCCCAGAAACTGCACTAAAGAGTGAGGCTTCTGGGGGAACCAGCAGTTAGCGTAATGACTATGTCGCTGGACTCCCACGTAGTCGACCGCAGTTCGCGTCCCGGACCCGGTGGCTTAAAACTCACACCGGGTGTGTGTGCGTGCGTGCCCAAGATCCCGAGAGGAGAATGGAGCAGAAGGGATTGCGGCATGACCATCCCCTCTGGGAGGTGATTTCTCGCTTTCTGTCTCTATGTCTCTCTCTGTCTGTCTGGCGAGTGCACGCGCCCTATAGCGAAAAAAGCCTCTCCAAAAAAAAAAAAAAAGAGTGAGGCTTCTGTTTTTCCATGACATTTATTGTTTTTCATTAGTTATGCATATGTCTGTGTAAAAGCCTAGATCACCTACTCTTTTTTGTTTTATGGGGTTCCATAGAGTGGATTAGAGTGTTACTATGTTTTTTTTTAATTTACATTTAATCACTGTACATCTTTATAGTGTACAACATGGTTTTTCCAAGCATGAATATAGGGCATATTAGTCAAGTCAAAGACATTACCATATATATTATCATCAACAGATAATTTTTCATTTTTTTGTGTCTCTTAAATGTTTTATTTTCCCCCCGAACCTCTCCTTTCCATCCTATCTTACTCATCCCCTTCTATACTGTCTCTAGTATCTGCTGTTGCTTGCCTTGCCATTATCATGTTTTTTTCAAAAAAACTTTCAGTGAAATTTTTTGAAAATGTTTTGCTATTACCCAACGACTCTGAGAGTTATGAAAATACCCTTTAGGAGGAGCAGGCCTCCTTTTTAATTTCCTTCAGGCCAAGTGTGATTCCTTACAGGCATGAAATTAAAAAAAAAAAAAAACAAAAACAAAACCAGAATGACCAAGCAGTATATTTAATCTTTTGTAGTCTGTGGTCAACATTTTTGGGATCTTAGAATCACTTACAAATCCAATTAGGTTTGTAAACCTTCTTCCCAGAAATATCATAAACATAAAACTATATAGATGCAAGAGTTTCACTAACTTGGTGAAGCTCATTTATAGAAGCCCAAAGACTCCAATTAGAATCCATGCTCCAGAAATCCTGGCAAAGGTATATGTTTAAATGGGAAGGACTATAGTTGTTTTTATGAGGTTTGGCTTAGGAGGCTGAAAATTATTATTCACTCTCTTGAGAAGTAAGGCTGCTTATTTCTTTCTGTGACATTTCTTTTTTATCACTGTCAATATTTTGCTCATGGGTGCTTTTTTCCTTCTTGAGATTTAATTATTGTAATTCTTCACTATGTACACACTCTATGGGAACAAACACGTCAGGTAAGCTCTTCAAATGGAGCCAGATGCTTTTTATCTAGTACCTCACAGAGAAAGCAATATTTTTACAATTATGGAAAGATAAAATATTTCCCTTTTGGAGAGCTAATATTTGTTTTGTTTTGTTTTGTTTTTGAGAGATTTTCACTGTAGGGCGCGTGCGGTCGCCAGACAGACAGAGACATAGAGACAGAAAGCGAGAAATCACCCCCCAGGGGGGATGGTCATGCTGCAATCCCTTCTCCTCCATTCTCCTCTCGGGATCCTGAGCACGCATGCACACGCGCCCAGCGTGAGTTTTAAGCTACTGGGTCCGGGACACGAACCACGGTCGACTACGTGGGAGTCCAGCGACATAGCCATTACGCTAGCTGCTGGTTCCCTTGGAGAGCTAATATTGACTATAGTAAAGTCATTGTGTTTTCTGGAAGCCAGGCAATACCAATATTGGCCACAAATATTGGTATTTTGACCAAACTTGGTACTGCTAAATATTGGGTTTGAATTTATCCTAAATATACTGAATAACTAAAAAAAAACCTGGCCAGCAATCATTTACAAATTCTCTGAGAAATAGCAATATCTGAACATTCAATTTATTAGTAAGGATAGGCTAGTAATTAAAACTAATTTAATTTCAATAAATATTAAAAACTTACTATGGGGCTTATGGTTTAAATAAAGCCATCAGAATCTTAATAAATGACAAAAATTATTTTAAAAGCAGTACAAGAATATATGGTCACATAAGTAGCAAACTGAAATGCGTCAGCATTTGAGCAATTAGTGGGGGTGGGAGAAGGGGGGGTAAGAATAGAAAACTCATTTTACTTTATCATTAGGAACACTACTCTGTGCATGGTTCAGAGATGATTATATTTCAACCTCAAGGAAGGCAATTCTTACCATAGAGTACTACTTACTGTGTTGTGAGTGGAGTAATAATAATTAAAACAGTGTATATTGGTTTTTAATACTTAGACTAAGTGCAAAATATATAAATGTTTCAAATCAGAAATGTAACAACTTGACAATGGAAAAGTAAAAGTATTCCTGATTGAAATAGAGAATGAGAAAGAGAACGAAAATTGGAGAGATGCTAACATTGCCAAGCACCTTATCTTATCTACGTGGGGAGTAAAGAGAGTCCACCTCTAGGTGTTGATAAAAGAACATATACTGTATTTATGATCTAATCTTATAAAGGTTGTAAATAGAAAAGCTAAAAGGAATGACATGAACACCATGTGTTGAGGTTTGGGGTGAAATAATAAAATAAATCTTCCATCCAAGTACTAACCAGGCCTGACATTGCTTAGCTTCTGAGATCAGACAAGATCATGCGTGTTCACGGTGGTATGGCTGTAGACAAAAAAATTGAAGACAATCGTAGACAGCAGAGACAGTGTGAGAAGAAGGTGGGAAAGGGCAGAGGGTCAGACTTGGGGTAAATATATGAAACTAGAAATGGAAAATTATTGATGATAGCATGCTTGATTAAGTCACTGTGCACTATATTCTAGATGGGAAACCACATTCAGTATGTTGTGACGATGCTTAGGGGATGAGTGTAAATTAATTAATTAAAAAAAAAGTTTTAGGAGAAAAAAACACACAAAACTGTTTTTATTAAAATTTTTAAAAATGTGTATTTGATGACTGCGGTAAGCTATCTAGTCCCTGCTAGGTGCTACTTTATAGTATATTCATTCTACTCACTGAGGTCTATGCCTAAAATCAGACTCGTATTCATGTATAGGTATATATCAGCTGCGCTTGCTATTGGAAATATTTAGATTAATTAAGTTCATTAGCAAATCAATTAAATGGGGGGAAAAGGCATAGAAAGCAACCATGGACACCAGAGAAAACGTGGGAGGAGGGTGGGACATGGCAGAGGGTGAGAGACAGGGAATCAAAGATGACAAAAAATAAAGCAAAATATACAGGACACAAGAAATGGAAAATTATTTGTTGATGATAACACATATCTTGATGTGCTTGATTGAGCCAATATATAGTGTATTCTGGATGGGAAATCTCATTTTGTATGCTTTAATGATGTATAGTAAATGAATGTAAATAAATGAATTTAAATAAAAAAATAATTCTTCAACTGTAATAGCAACAAGGAAATAAATGCTTTCTAAGTTTTAGACAAAGAATTTGTGGTATAAACATGTAAGGTGGAATGTGGAGATAATCCTTTAAAGAATTGAAGACACAAATTGTTGAAAGTGGTTCATTCTAAGGAGGAGGGCAGGGAACGGTTTCTTTTTTTGTTGTTAGCCTTCGGGATGAATTTAGTATTTAAACTTTGTGCATGCTTTAATATGATAAAAAAAATTTAAAAATGAATCAGCTGGTGAGGAGAGAATAATGGATGAACTAGGTTTTCTGACTTGGAAGAAGCCATTGCAATGTGCCCACTTGCTACGTGACTCTGGTAATGAAGCATGTGTAGACTGAATACTACTGACCAGATTGATCCTTTTATTGAACTGTATGAAGCCTTTGATTCTTTCCATTTTATCCTGATAGATTCTCGGTTGTCTTAGGACAAGAAAAAATGTGTAGCCAGGTACGTTATTAAGGCAGATGTTAAATTCACTGAAAAGACTACTTAAAAATTATGGGAGGAAGTGACATCGTCAGAATAGTGGAATGAAAGTTTCAAAAATCCTCTCCTCCATGAAAGCAAAGACATCACTGGCAAAAATAGTAAACCAATCTTTTCAAAACTCTGGAAATTAACCAAATGATTGGGACAACTCAGGGAGTAATTATTCAAGAATAATTCTGAATCTTTTTTTTTTTTGGAGAGGTTTTTGCTATAGGGTGAGTAAGCTCGCCAGACAGACAGAGAGAGACAGAGAGATAGAAAGTGAGAAATCACCCCCCAAGGGGGATGGCCACACCACAATCCCTTCTCCTCCATTCTCCTCTTGAGATCTTGGGCACGCACACACAGACGCCCGGCTTGAGTTTAAGCCACCGGGTCTGGGATGCGAATCGCGGTCGACTCCATGGGAGTCCAGTGACATAGCCATTACGCTAACTGCTGGACCCATTCTGAATCTTTTTAAAAACTATTTTATTGCCAGAGAGACAGGGAGAGAGAATAGCACCCAGTGTGGTGTGGTCACACCATAATTCCTTTTTCTTCTATTTCTCCTCAGGATTTTGTGCACATATGTGTTGATACCCAGTATATTTTCCAAGGGTCAAGATTCAATCTGCAGTCAACCATGTGGTGTCTAGGTCTTCATTCACTATGCTATAGGGCTGGCCCCAACATCTTAATCCTTAAAAGAATAGCCGACTTTGTAGAGTTTTAACTTGCCCTAGTCCTATCCCCTTTTTATCAACTTATGAAGATGAGTAGTTTTATACTCATGGTGAAAGACAGTAGTTTAGGAACCTCTGAAGCAGCAGAATGGGATTGGAGTTCTTAGGAGTCCCATACCCATAGAACTGTCATTATTTGAGCTGTCTGTAAGTTCCTTGGAAAATCTACTTGCAAGGCTTGTCTTTATTTGATGTGACTCAAAGCTGGCCCAGTGAAAACAAACTTTTCCCTAGGGGCATCTGTCTAAGACAATCAATGGATATTATTAAACATTGCAACTAATAGCAGTTGGGGTAAATAAGAAACTTTCTGAGAAACTTAAAAGGGAACCCTTGGGGGTTTCAGCAGGTGCCATAGTGGTTAAGGGTTCTAGACTCCCACATGGTCAACTGAGGTTCAAGTCCCAAACCTCAGGCTTTCCCTCTCTCTCTTTCTCTCTCTCTTTTCTTTCTCTCTCTCTCTGTGCCACTCTGGTCAAATTTAAAGAAAGAAAGAGAGAGAGAGAGAAAGAGAAATAAAGGTCTTTAAAAATAAAGAAAATCTTGGAAATGAAATGTATATAGAGAGCTTTGAAAAGCTTCAGTATATTTCATGGGAAGACAAATACATACGTAGGACTTTGCACAAGTCCAGGTCTGTGAATGGCCAGGAAAGAACTGACAAAGCTCTAAGCTCACACTTCAGGCTCACCTTAGGCTCTGTGAAAGCAGGGGGTGGAGGTTAAGGAAAAGTAGCAGACCCCCTGAGTGTTAAAGATGTGACTCAGCACACAAAGAAAGGCTGGGAGACTTACTAATTTCAGGCATTTAAGAAAATCTTTGTCTAATCATGATACGATCTTTACAATGAACTTGGCAGAGTCTCAATGGCTACACACAACAAAGAGTTAAATTAGAATTACAGAATGTGCAAAATTAACATAAGAAGGTCATTAAACAAACATGCCGCAATGATGACAAAAATAAAGAGGAACAACAGAAAACTCTGGGAAGAGGAAATCTGATTTTCAGAGGTGCCATCTTGCATTATTTAAAATGTCCAGTTTTTAACAAAAATATGAGACATACAAAGAGACAGGAAAGTGTGACCCATATCGTGGGGAAAAACATCAATATAAACCATCCTGGAGGAAGCCTACATATTGTATTCATTAGATGGAGATTTTAAATAAGCTATTTAAAGATTTTTATCGAGAATGAAAATTTAAGGAAGTAAATCATGACTAGGAAACTAAAAATATAAGAATGGTATTTTGATGCCATCAGGTGGTGCAGAGTTTAAGGCAGCTGGATCCAGTCTTGGACCCAGTGGCTTGAAAAACACACCAGGCATGTGTTGCGCATGTCCCAAATCCTGAGGAGATAATGGAGAAGACAGGATTGCACTATGGCCATTCCCCTGGGAGATGATTTCTCACTTTCCATCTCTACTTATCTCTCTGTCTCTCTCCAACAAGCACACATGCCCTGTAGCAAAAAAAAAACAAAACAAAAATGAAGTTTCACCAAATAATGTCAGTAAAGAGATAACAATTGTGAACAAGAAAAAAATAGAAATTTTAGTTAAAAAATGTAATAACTGAAACAAAAATTCACTAGAGGGGCTCAAAAGCATATTTGAGCCAGCAGAATAAAAATCAATTAACTTGAAGATACTTGAATTGTGATTATCTAGTCTGAGTAAAAGAAAAAATAATGAAGAAAAATGAACAGACTCTTAAAGACTCTGGGAATATCATCAAATGTAACAACACATACATAATGGAAATTCCAGAAGGACTAGAGAGGAAAAAGCAAAAATAAATTGAAGAAATAAAAATTCTTGAAAGGAAAATTAAGCAATTAAAAGGCATTTAAGTTGGAAAGAATGAAGTAAAATTCTCTCTCTTTGTTTTGCAAGCACATGTGCTTGCAAGAGATAGAGATAAAGAGACAGAAAGAAAGAACCCCCAAGGGGGTGGCCATACCACAGTCCCTTCTTCTTTCTGTATTTTGTGCACATCACACGTGCACATGCCATGCACCCAATATGTTTTTCAAGCTGCTGGATCTGGGACTCAAACTGCACTATTGGCCATATGAGAGCAAGTTATCTTAACCTTCATGCCACCTGTTGGCCTGTAAAATGATCTCTTTTTACAGATTGCATCATCTTCTAGAAAAATATAAAAAGTTTGGGCTGGCTCCATGGCCTTGTAGTTAAGGAAACTGGATCCCATATGGCTGACACTGCATTTCTAGTCTTACACCCATTAGTGTGAAAACATGCCAAATGCATATACATATGTACTCCAAATCTCAACAAGTTATAGAGATGGAGAAGAAATTGCAGAATAATCATTCCTCATGGGGGTGCTTTCTCCATCTCCCTTTCTCTATTTTTTTCTAGAGAAAGCTTGTCCTCTGGCAGAAAGGAAAAAAAAATTCTAAAATATGATAATAAACATTAATCTGTATATATACCAAGATAGTCACTCCAATACATAACTGAAACTAAAAGATAACTGAAGTGGTTATACTATTAATAGAGAAAAATAGATTTCGTTTTTGGAGAAGTTTTTGCTATAGGGCGCGTGCGCTCACCAGACAGACACAGAGAGACAGAGAGACAGAAAGTGAGAAATCACCCCCCAGGGGGGATGGCCACGCCTCAATCTCTTCTCCTCCATTCTCTCAAGATCTTGGGCACATACGCACACGTGCCTGGCGTGAGTTTTAAGCCACCGGGTCCGGGACACGAACCATGGTCGACCTCATGGGAGTCCAGTGACATAGCCATTACGCTAACTGCTGGTCCCTAGATAAAAATAGATTTTAGGACAAAATTATTATTAGACACAAAGAAGCAAAGAGAGATATGTTATACAATCAAAGTTAAACCAATCAAGAAAATATGACAATTGTAAATATAAATGCTCTTAACAACAAGGACCCAAAACCTATGAGAGTGGAGATTGACAGAAGTATAGGAATAATAGAAAATTCAGCAAGGTTTAAGTCCTGGACCTGGTGTCTTTAGAAACACCCTAGGTACATGTGTATGCATGCCTCAAATCACAGAGGAAGAGATGGTGGAGAACGGGTTGAAGTATGACTCTTCATTATGAAGGGTGCTTTCTCTCCCTTACCCTGTCTGTCTCTGGTGGGTGCTTGTGGCCTCTAGAGATTAAAAAGTTCTAAATAAATGGAAGAGTACATTATATTCATGGTTTGTAAGACTTAATATTGTTAAGACTGATATACTCCTGAAGTTGATACATGGCTTCCATGTAGTGTCTTTCAAAATCTCAACTGCTGCTTAATTTTTATTTTTTTATCTTTGGTAGGATTTGGAAAAATGGAAAATTCATATGGCAACATACGGAGGCCCAGAATAGCCAAAAACTCTTTTAAAAGCACAAAGTTAGAGGACTTATACTTCCCAATTTAAACATTACAAAACTTAGTACAATAATCAAGGCTGCGTGGTACTGTGTAAGAATAGACATAGACACCAACTGAATAGTAGTGAGAGTCCATAATAAATTATATTAAATATAGTATTTGTGGTCATGTGATTTTTTAAAGAAGTTCATTTAGTGAGAATGAGGAAGAGAGAAGTACCACCAGCAGGGTTTCACGTCACAAGTCACTTCCCCGTTTTCCCCGCCGCTCTTCAGCTTTCCTACTTACTCAGGATCAAGGGCGTGCATGCCTTGTATATGCATGTTGAGCCAGGAACCAAACCCACCATATTCCATATGGATCCAGCAGTGATTGAGCAGTGTGTTACAGCTGTAAACCTGAGCTAGACTGTTCATTGATTTTTCACAACAGTGCCAAGACAATCCAGTGGTGGAAAGAAAAGTTTTTCCAATAAATAGTTCTGTAACAATTAAATATCCACGTGAAAGAAATGAAACAGGATCCTTACCAAAAACCACCCACAAAAATTAACTCAAAATATATTAATGACCTACATAGAAAAGGTTAAGCTCTAAAATTTTTTTTATAGAAAACGTAGGTATACACTTTTGTATCCTTGAATTAGGCAAAGACACTTTTTTTTTTTAAATATAATGTCAAAAGAACATACAACTAATGAAAAAAAAATAGGAATTTGATTTCCTTATAATTCTTTTGGTCTGTTTGGACTGCAATAGCAGATGTCATAGATTGAATTGCTTATAAGCAACAATTTATTCCTTACAGTTCTAGAGATTGGGAAGTCCAAGGTCAAGGTACCCTTATATTTGTCTGGGGAGGACAAACTTTTTTGTCCTTAGACAGCTGTCTTCTCACTGTGTCCTAACATGGTAGAAAAGGCAGAGGAGCTCTCTGAAGTTCCTTTTACAGGGTTACTAATACTATTCAGGAAGACTCTATTCTCTTGAAATAATCACCTCCTAAAACCCCACTTCTTAATACCATCATGTTGGAGGTTAGAATGTTAACATGTGAATTTTGGGAGGACACAGACATTCAATATGTAGCAATAATGAGAAATTTCTGTGCTTCAAAGGACACTATCAAGAAAGTGAAAGTCAGTCCACAGAATGAAAAAAAAATTGCCGATTATCTGTAAGTAAATTGCATCCAGAATGTATAAACACCTTTTAAAAGAGCAATGAAAAGACCAAGAAGTCAATTAAACTTTATACAATAAATTTAAATGAACATTAATCCAAAGAAGATACCTAAATGGCCATTAAGCACATGAAGAGCTGATGGAGGTGACTCACTACTGAAGAAATGCAAGTGAGACCACAGGGGGTGCTGTTGCATTCCACAATACTAGGATGGCTGTTATCAAAACGGTGGACAATAGCAAATGCTGGTGAGAATGTGGAGCCACTGTATGCGTCAGAGTTTGTGGATTGATTTGATTTTTTTCTGTTCCTTTAAGTACTTTGATAATTCAGGAGGATAATGAGGGCCTCGAGAAGGGAATTTATACTTCTTAAAATAAGGCAGGTGAGAGTCCGAGTGATTATTGGAAGTAAAAGAGGTCCTGTTTGTACTCCCTGTTGGCGAACTGGGACATAGGGGTTGCAAAGTGTAGAGCTAGGAGATTGAGAGATGATGGAATATTAATGTTTTCTGTTCAAAACATTTCACCTACCAAATGGTAAATAATATATGACAATAAATGGTACAATAGCATTGCATATAATATGCTTTTTTTTGGTTATGATGTTTTACTCAAAACAGTTAAGAAATGGTGCTGCATATGGTGACGGGGTCATTTCTGTTCTATCATGTTGCCTGATAGTCACTCTGTTATCAGATTGTTGGCATGATGTTGTATGCTGTCAGAGAGCCGGACGTAACATTTGAATTTAAGTTGTACCAAGCATAGGAATCTCATTAGCTGGCCAAGGCATGATGAATCAGATGCCATTAATATTTCAGGAAAGTATTATTTCTTTTTACTACTTAGGTCTTTCCTTTAGACAAACCACAGAACTTAAAAATCAGTACTGTGACAGAACACAGCAGCCTCTACTGCTTTTCTTCCTCTCCTGGCTTAAAAACAACCAACGCTGGAGCTCTGGTGAGGGGGGTGGGGACCTGCTTTTCTGGTGCCAACTGCAATTACAGCAAGCTCATGGGGAGCAGAAGGAAATGCCTGACCTTCAGCAAAGGCCTCTGATTGTGCAGTGAAAAAACAATGCTGCAATTTTATCTTTTCTAAAGGCCAGCGATAATGTCTTTTGTTGTTTCTGGAGGTTTTCTGGGAGGGGAATTTGTGGCAAGTACTACCCTGGGATGATAGGACATTTTAATGGCATAGTGATTTTATATAGGCCTGTAAGGGAATTATGAAGTTTTACACAAATCTTTTCAAGTACTTCATAACTATTTTTTTAAGTCCATTGTCAATACTGACTTACCCTGACTCTCTTCCAACACTAGAATCGAATCAGGAGGAATATAGGTCTCTGGGAAATTTTTCACATAATTAAACATTGGGGAGCTTCAAAGAGATTGATTCAAGTGGATTGATCAGCATGCATAATTTTCTAAACATTACTCAACCAAGTTTCATATGTATAACCTTTACAAAATGCTGTGCTGTATGTTTTCCTTTGCGGAAAGCCATGGTTGCTGAGTTCTTTGAGGTCATACACTATGATAGGAAGCTACACCAGGGATGTGCTCTGTATCAGGACTGGGCCTCCCAGACGATCACAAAATATGTCAGTTTAAAATAGCTCTACTTGAGGAATGGCCAAATGACATATATGAAAGGGAAAAGTCATGCATGCGAGGAACTGAAGTGCTCAACTCAAAGGAGTAGAAAGGGCTTTTCCCCTCTCCTTTCCTCTGTTGCTCTGTCAGTCTTCACAGCTGTAGTTATTTTTAGAATCTTATTCTCTAAATTGATGCCTTGCTATTGCCTTTATCTTCCTTCATATGACCGGTTACAAAGTCAAGCAGTACATTTCATGCATAGGAGTAGCCAGGATGTTTACTATGGGTATTTTCATAGTTGTCCATTAGCCAAAGCTCACCCATTTATGCCAGTGAAATGCAGCTTCAAAATATACACCTGCAAGTTAAGGCATTTCAGGAAGGCATAAATAAATAAAAATAATGATTAAAAGCCATCTCCTTACCTTTTATTGATTAGGGTGTGTTTGTGTGTAGCTGTCAGATATCAGCTAGCTCTTTCTTACTGTCTAGAGAAGATTGTCTCAAGTCATAAGTATCCTATCCCGTAGCAGTATCCAAAGTTTCTGAAAATTTTCAAGGATCTTTTGTTTTATAAACATCTTTTACTTTTGGGGCCGTTAAGTGGCATGGTTGACCATGGTTCAAGTCCCAGATCTGGCAGCTTACTTTTTCATTCTCTCTCTCTGTTCCTCTCTGGTCAAATTGAAATGAATTATATAAAAAATAAGATAAAATAAAATAATTATTAAAAAAGAAAATTAAACAAAAAACCTTAATTTTCAAAGTTTCCGAACCTCTCTTTATGAACCCATGTATAGTCCCACAAGTGCTAGCACAATTCTCTACCATTTGGACATAGACACAAATCTTTGTGCTTTTAAAAATGTCCTTAAAAGCCTATTCCCACAAGGCAATTTCTATGCCTCTAGATGTAACTAAAGATTGGGAAAAAGGATGGTCTTGACGATTCAGAACTGGTCTTTAAAAATTTTGTAGAAAATATGAATTTTGAAAATACCACATTCATAACCATTTACTCATTTGCATATATAATATATTTGGTGATTCATAGCCCCTGTTTTCCTATTTTCAGCAACACAACTTCAAGTTGAATACTGCACATTCTCTCCCCCCATCCTTTCACTCAACCTACCACCCCACCCCTCCCTTTTTCCTCTGTCCCAGTTATGCAAGAGTAAATCCAGTTTCTTATTGTCTCAAACATGGTAGATCAACAGCCCTGCACGCTTCACACGTTCATGCCCTCAGTTTTCACTTACTTCTCTAAGTGGCACATTGCAAATAAAGATGCTTTCATCCTTAGAAGACGGTCTAAAGAGTGTACATCAGTTTCTGCTCCTGTCTTTTATCACTTGATCAGCCAGGACTTTCTGGGGGTCATTACAAAGGTAAATACTCAGCAGCAGTGATGTAATTTTGGTGAACATCAGACTCCCTTGGGGAGGTTGTTGGGCTTGCAGTTGCCTAGGCCCTGGTTGGGAGAGTCAGAAGGTGTAGGTATAATTAAACCCAGGATAATTTCTGAGTGTGATGTTTAATGTGTTTAATTTATGGACAAGTGCCAATGAATTCATTCTATACTCTGTAATTCACTCTCTTGCCCTCGAAGATAAACTGGAGATATAATCTTTCTATGTAGAAATACATACATATGAGTATATATGTAGTAAATGTATACATAGATATATATTGTTGAGATGTTTATATATGTACAAGGGGTCTTTAAAAATTTTGTAGAAAATATATATTTTGAAAAAACCACATTCATAACTATTTACTCATTTGCTTTACTTCTGATAATAGCCCAATTTTTTTTTTTTTTTTTTGTGATTCACAGCCCCTGTTTTCCCATTCCTATCCCACTTATCTACCCAGACGTATTGGGAATTCCATTGGATTCCAGTAGAAGTGACTTCATTTCAAGCTCCAAAAGACAAAACTGAGCTAGCCTTGGTACCATGTTATCACAAGAGCAGTAATAATACATGGATAGACTAATAACCCATGGTAGAAATTTTAGAATAAATCAGACTCAATTCGGATGTTTTGTTTGAAGAACTGGGAATGTGAGGTTGTTTTTTACTTCCATTGATTTAAAATTCGAGATGTGGGGAGCTTGGAGCTGGTGAAGCCGTCACCATGAGTCAGTAGCCATGAAATGGAAAAACAGAATCCTAATGACCTGACTTGATTTCTGATACAGCTATATCTGACACTGAATCTACCATCGGGAGTTACTTACATAAGCCAGGAAATTTGTTTGTGAAGTCTTGCTAGTGTACGTTGGATTTTTATGCCATTTTTTAAAATGCCATTTGCTACAGAAGTCATCCCAGTTTTCTTTCCTAATTTATGATAAATGCTATGCAAATGTACTCATGTGAGAGAAATGTGCTATACAGGCATAGCCATTGTCTTGGTCATCATTTTTAGAATCCTTTTTCCCCCCATTTTTATTATGTGCTTTTTAGATTTGGGCATTCTCTAGATTCTCATTTTTTTTAAGCATTCTGTGTATTCTTTCTCTAAGCTGACACACCTGCTTCTTTAGATCCATTGGCTTCCAAATCTCTTTAATCTTGCCTTTCTCCTTAATACCAGACCCGTATTTCCACATAGATAACTTTCTGCATCTCAAAACTTTATTTTTAAAGTGAAATCTGGCATTTTTCCCTTCAGAATCAGTATTTATTTTACATTCTTATCTCTGTTATCTCTCCTGATGGAACTGCTCTTTGTCCAGTTACCAGGTCTACAAACTTTTGAGATTAATCACGTTGTTGCATATGTAAGTTCTCCTTCTACCCATTCCTCCTCTTCTTCTTCCCTCTCCTCCCTCTCCCTTCATGCCATTTCATCAGTGTAAAATACCTTTCTTGTTGAAATTGTCTATTCCTGTTGAAATTCTGCTTCTTCCTCAAGGACCTGTCTAAATGTTGTATTTTTTGGAAGCTATTGTTTATTCTGTCAGGTTGGCATTAATTTTATGTTTCCCTATATTTTTATATAGAGTTAAAATGTTCTCTTATTATAATATTGGACTATTTGATGGGTAAATAGTCTTAACACCAATGTGAAGATACTGTATAAGTGAGTTATATTTAAACAAATGATAATTTGAATCACTAATCCTCTCTAGTCCAGAGGACTCCATTGACTATGGTAGAGATTGAGATAATCTTTGACTTCTCTTTTTCCCTCACCCCCTTGTCTAACCATTTATCAGGTGTAAGTCCCAAATGCCTCCAACATTTATCTGTTTTTATTTATTTTATAATACCTACTTCAAGTCACCAAGATGTGTCACCCTGGAACTCTGTAACAGAAACTGTTTTCACAGTACTTCTTCTTCCATCTCTTTTTCCATTTTTTTTTTTTTGGCATGTTTTTCTGCAAGGCAAACCTAACCACATCACTCCCATGCTTACAGCCAATTAGCATGCCTGAAACCCAAGGGTCATTTTGACAATTACTTTCCAATTGCAGAGACTCCATAAAACTTACTAGTATTGGATTTCTTCATCTGAGGAACAAGGTGGAATATTTCTTTTTTTAGTGACAAGGATACTAAGTGATGGAGACAGAGAGCAAGAAGAGAGATGAGGGAGGAAGGGCGAGAGTGAGAAGGAGAGAGAATGTCACTAACACTGTTGTGTCTGCCCTGCATAATCTGGTTACTGGGAAGGCAATTAGCATGCAGATCAGCTGCACAGTGTCCTGCCTGCATTATCAAATGAACACCAGCTTTCCAAGCCCTTCTCTGCTTCTTCACAAATCCACATACTTTCTGGCTGCTCTGACACAGCCCCAGTTCAGAATTCATTAACTGGAGATTTAGGCCATGAACAAAAATGATTGTGCATGCTCATGATTAATGAGAAAGCTATTTCAAAATCACAAGGCACCATACCGGCTAACCATTATTAATTATTTTTATCACCATTATACTGAGAAACCATTTCATCATACCAGAACAATTGTTCAGATTGGCTGGCCTGGGCAGGAAAGTATACTGTGTATCATTTTGAAAAGCAAGTATGTTCTGATGTTTTTGATTTATGAAGATAATCATAATAAGCATAGCCAACAGTATATGTTTATATTAAGTACCCCATGGGTGTGATTTATTTTTGTTTTCATATACTGAATTCTCACAGTGCTCTATGAAGTAGGCATGATTACTATATAATTTCATAGAGGAGAAAACTGAGGCAGAGGGGTTAGGTCACATACAGGTGGTAAATGAGAGAGCCTGGATTAAAACAGGCAGCCTCAGAACCCACACTTGAGGTCTTACCCTATACTGTGTTAGAAGAAGGGACTACATATTAAGATGGCTCTTTGTTGTCATAGTCAGTAACACTCTATATACTCAATACACTATGCTGTGTATTGAGAACGCCTACTATGGTCTGTGGGTTGACTTGATGCTATTGCTGTGCATGGTTGCTACAAAAGAATCAATGTATCCACCCCCATGATAAAGTCAGTCATTAATATTTCCTAAGAGATTTAATAAAATCTAGTTGATTCTAGAACTTTTAAGGATCTAATTTGAGGTAGGGAGAATAAGAATATGGTTGTGGAGCCAGCAGGTGGCATAGTGGTTAAGATGCTGCACTCTCACATGGCAACACCAATTTGAGTTCTGTCTTACTTTTTCATTTTCTCTTCCTCTCTCTCTCTCTGGTGAGAACATGTACTCTGTAACAAATTAAAATTAATAATCATAATAAAATAAAATTAAGTAATTCTTAAAAAAAGAATGTGGTTGTAGGTAAGTAGATTACCAGAAAATGGGTTCTCCAAGTAAGAAATGAGAAGAGAAAGGCATCAAAGATAATTTGAGAAGAATTTGACTGTGAAAGTTAGCATGGTGGTTCGATGTGTTGGGTTGGAAATCACACAGAACAAATTCAACTCTAGCTTAGTCATTTACACTGTGAAGTTAGGCAAGTTTCTTTAACATCTTGAAACTTTAGTTTTGTCATGCATAAGAGATTAAACCTTCCAACCTGAAGGGGCTATTGAGTGGATTAAATGAAATGAAGTTTATAAACTATCCACCATAGCTCAAAGTGGATAGTAGGCACTATTTAAGTGAAAGTGCCTTCTAATGACAATGAAGACAATGATGCTAATGAAGATGGTAAATATTGGGTTCACAGTTGACTGGTTTGGGGTTCAAGTCTGTATCTCAGGTCCAAAAGAGAAGCAGAGTAGGTCTATGAACAAGGGATATGGTAGAATGCCAGGCAGCCAAACCTGTCATACCTAGTGGACCCAGGTCAAACAGGGTACACCCTGACTTTCCATAGGGATCCTAGAGCCCCAATCTACATTGCTCTTACATAGGAAAGATGGAAGACTTTGCAGATACCAGCCATCACTAGAGAAACATTGACTAAAGTATTGCCACACACTGGTTGGGCCATATCTGGGCCATATACTGAGTTCATATCTACATAATTACTACTTCTTTCAAGGTTAAGCCTGTGTTTCTGAGAATACCTCTATCTCTGTAGTTATGGGTTAGTTAACCACTGGGAAAAATGTGAGGTGATTTGCAAGGTAGAAACAAAGAAGAAGCCATCTTTTTTTTGGGATATCATGACTGCCAGATACAGTGTCATTGTAGAGCTCCCCATCAACTCACTTTTGAGGTTATGCAGCCAGATATGTTTCCTCAGAATGTCCCATGAGCTCTCTTTCTTCTACCCACTCTTGTGCTTCAAGCTGAAGTTAACGGTGGCCATTTCCTGGATCTTATAGTTGCAGCTTCCAGACTTTCACTTTTCCAGCTCTTTCCATATTTATGTAAGTCCTGATTTCTATACTAAACCCTCTCCTACCATGATATTGCAGTAGTTCTGTTTTTCTGATCAAGCTAAAAATTATACAGCCTATTACTCCTTTATCACTTGAGTGGTGCTTGGTTATCTAGAGAACCGGTTGGAAATTTTTTTTGTTAAATGGTGATAGTAAATATTTTAGCCATCATGGGACATTCAGTCTCTGTTGTAACTACTTTACTACCAAACCTTGCTGTAGTAATGAAAAGCAGTCATAAAGGATATTCAACTAATGGGTGTAGTTGTAGTTCAATGAAACTTTATGGAGAATGACATTTGAATTTCATGTACTTTTCATGTGCCATGAAAGACTGATATTTTTCCTTAGCATTTTAAAATGTAAAATCAGCCAAGTGCGATAATATGCACCTATAGTCTTAGGCACCTAGAAGCTGAGGTAGAAGGACTGGAACTCATCTTAAATAAATGTAAAATTCACTTAGCTCTCAGGCTGTACAAAAACAAGTGGCAAGCTGGTTTTAGCTGTAGTTTGGAAATACCCAATCTGGAGTAGGGAGGATGAAATCACTGAGATCTGGACATAAGCCTTTGCATAGGATTTTCTATGAGATATTGGGCAATTTATTTCATCACTCTTGACATACACTCTTAAAATGGCACACTTAAATTAACACTATAGAGTAGGGTTGTTGTGAGGATTAAGTATGAACATATGTAAAATCTTTTGCTGATGTTAATAGGTGGGCAGACAATTTATGGCCTCCTCTTCATGACCACGTCTGTGCTTCGGGGAGCTACCGTTTGGTGCTTACAACTTACTCACACAATTAAAAGGGAACTGGGTCTGCAGCCATTGAGATTTGTATTGGTTTGCACAGGGGAAGTAAAAGGGCAAAGGAACAGTGGGGGAACTCCTAAGGCTTTGCAAAATATCTACCACAGTTGAATTAAATATAAGAATATATATACAGAGTGCTTATCAGCAATTTGGTCCCCAACTAAATTGTTATGAGCAGTTCCTTCTGGTGCAACAATGAGGGTTAGGAACAGGGGCATAGGGATTTAAAGGACAGAAGAAGCAAAAGAATGGAGAATACCAATTTCAGTATGTGATTTTTTAAAAAGTTTTTTAAAAAAATAAAATTAAATTTTATTTTAATTTTATTTTTTTCTCTTATCTTCTTTCTTTTTTCTTCTTCCTCCTTTCTTCTTTCTTCTTTCTTCTCTCTTTTCTCTTTCTTCTCCTTCTCCTCCTCCTCCTCCTTCTTCGTTTTTTAATTTGAGCAGAGAGAGACATAGAGAGGGAAAGTGAGAAAGCAAGTTTTCAGTTCCAGGACTCAATCCACAGGTCGGTCTTGTGGAAGTCCAGCGCT
Organism: Tupaia belangeri chinensis; assembly: GCF_000334495.1. Lineage (NCBI taxonomy): Eukaryota > Metazoa > Chordata > Mammalia > Scandentia > Tupaiidae > Tupaia > Tupaia belangeri. Next base: position 2,154,498 of record NW_006159865.1, on the reverse strand, counting down.
TTAACCACCATGCCACCAGCTAGCCCCAATATGATTGTTTTTAAAGGTGAGATTCTGAGTGATATCTACTTTTTTTGATGTATGTATTTCTCGTCAAATAAAATGTTAACATCATGATGTGGGAAAAGTGTTTAAAAAGTGGAGCTACTTTCATAATTGACTGAGTAGATACAGTACTATAAAATATATAAACCCATCTAAAAAATTGTAAAAATTATTCTAAAGGATTAAAAGTAGTTTGTCTACTATTTAACTTTTAGCTTTCATTTTAAATTACCTGCTAATTGTCCATCTTTCTGCCAAAAACTATACATTTCTGGAGAACAGAGGCTATCTCTGTTTCCATGGGACTCAGAATGGCTTTTTGTTCTTTAAATTGACAGGGTACCTATATCTCTTTCCTAGATAAAATAGAAGTAAAGCATCAGCATTCTAGAAGGCCAGACCATCAGTCTTCTTTGTGTCTGATTGTACTCATTTTTTTTTCCTTGCTAACTTTTAAGGAGGAGAAAACATCTGGAAAACTGGCCTGACAACACAAAATAATAAAGCACTTACACTTGAGGCAGATGGTTCTATCAAGCAACATCTGGGGCTGAATATCTACTGACAACAAGGGAAACTGTCAAAATATTTAAAGACCATCTAAGTCATTCATTTCCAATGATGTCTTCATCCCTCCTGAATATATGATTCAAGCAGAAGATATCGATCGACTTTCCACTCTGTGCATAGAGAGTCCTTGGGTTCTTTCGTCCACTGGAAGTGAGAGTTGACCTCAGTGGTAGGTCCTTAGGTGGACCCAGCGTGAGAGCATTTGCCTGAAAAGCCTTTTTCAGATGACCACATCTTAGAAAGAAAATGCTTTTAAGAGATCAGGTTTCAGTGTCTTTAACACTATCTCTTGCTGGAAGCCCTAATCTGCCTTTCTTCATAGGGATGTATCTTCTATTTTTAAAATCATCTTCAAGTGCCCTGTTAACATCGTGGCAATGAAGCAGAATGGTGAGAAACATGAGACATTTCACCCTAGAAGGCTTAGCGTTGCCGAATAATGGCTTTGCTGAATTAGGGCAAGGAAAGGAAGGCAGGATGAAAGGACGTCCTAAATTAAACCTTAATGTAGATAAACTCTTGGGTAAGATTCCTAGGTGCTTCTCACCGGAAGACACACCTTTATTGTATTTGGGCTTTCACATTTTCCTGGGCAGTTGATATTTCTCTGGTATATATTGGGTTATTGAGAAAGTCAGGACACATTTTTGAATAGAAAAATGTGTCCTGACTTTCCTGACAGTCTAAGGTGATGAGTGTTTTCTCTTAGATAAAATGAACCTATGGTATATTTTCTATTTTTTTCTCCCAATAAGAAATAGCTTCTGAAATTTCAAAGCTATTTCTTATTGATATAAATAACATACTTCTCTCTTTATTTAAGAGCAGCTTCCTTAGGGATAAGAATAGATTTAATATTTTAGAAGATATTTCTTATCTATGAAATGGGGACTAGAAAAGTGTACAACTACCAGCTTGGGGAAAGTAATAAAGAGGCTAGCCACTGGTTGAGATGTGCACGCAAATAAAACTTTAAGCCTTCACCAGTTAAAGATGTGGGGTACCAATTCCTCACTCCTGTGTGCTGTGGAAAATCCTAAATGAAAATCTTAATTTTTAAGAAAATATTCTATAGAGCATATGTGGTTGCCAGATATATATA
>NW_006159865.1:2138755-2152765 GCF_000334495.1 Tupaia belangeri chinensis | reverse complement strand
AGAGAGAGAGAGAGAGAGAGCGCATTGGCTCCTTTAACCACTAAGTCATGGGGCTGGTCCTTAGCTGAATAACCTTAAAAATGATTGGACATTGGGAAAATCCTTCAACAAAGATAGAGACCAATATAAAACTGCCACACAAGAAAACTCATCTCAACTCAAGTTATTTGGGAATGTTTTGAAAATCAACTTCTGTCCATGTTTGAAAAGTTAAAAAGTTATGAGAATCATCAAGTCAGACAAATTGCAAAATTAATACCTCAATAAGTGTGTATAAATGATAATACATTTCAAAGACAGGTTGTTATGAGTAAAGAAATTAAAATTGGAATAGAGAAAATAGAGAAATTTAGAAATGAAAAATATGCACTTTGAAATAACCTCCATGGAGAACTTACCTAGAAGACTATTTGGAGCTGAAATAGAATTAAAAGCTATATGGGAAATTACTCAGAAGACAGCACACAGAGCTAAAGAAATAGAAAACATGAAAGAAAAGCTCAGAGAGATACTGAAGATAAAATGAGATACTTCAGTGATAATTCCATAAAGACAGTATAGAAAGAATGTAAAATAGGCAGTACTTGAAGATATAATGGTAGATAATGTCTCGGAATTGAAAAAAAATGAGTCTTGATTTTAAAGGAGCATAACAATTCCTGAGCAAGAAAAACAAAAGTTTTACAATCAGGCATATCATGATGAACATGAAAATCTCCAAAGGCATAACAAGAATTTTAACAGCTCTTACCAAGACAGATCACCTATAAAATTCCAATAATCAGGCTGAAAATAAACTACTTAGGATGAAAGATATACTCCATATGACCGTAAAACAGTATGTGAGTCAGGACAGAGGATAATTTCTGTTTAGAACTCAACACCAACATAAACTATTATTCCATCGTGAGGGTAAACTAGCTTTGCAAACTGTGAAGACTGACAAACTACTACAGACTGTTTCTGAATAAAAACAAAACACAACCCCAAAAGCCCAAAACAAAGCTACTGATGCATTTATTTTACTCAGAAGGAAATTGAATCCAGAGGAAGTTAGAGGATGCAAGAAGTGAGAATGAAGAAAACATTGGTAAACATGTCAATAATACTAAGAAAACATCAGCTATAAAAACAATAGCATTAATTTGTGAGATTGAGAAGTGTTTGCAAATGAAGGATCAATTTCTTGGCAACATTGTGAATGGTTAGAGCTGGTGTTTAAAGTCAGGTTATTCTCTTTCTTTTTATTTTAAAGTTATTATTATTATTTTTGCCATAGAGCACATGCGCTCACCAGAGGAAGATGGGGTGGGGGGGAGAAGGCAAACTGAGAAATCATCCTTTTATGATCCCTTCTCCATTCTTCTCTGGGAATTTTGGGTATGCACGCATATGTACCCAATGTATTCTCCAATCTGCCAAGTCTGGGACTGAACCATTCAGTTGGCCGCGTGGGATCCAGCTGCCTTGACCACCATGCCATCTGGCTGGCCCTAAAGTTAGACTTTTCTAATTTTCTTGTTTTATCTTGAAAGAAAATTTAGCATCAATCAATGAAGCCTTAAGTAGTTAGCATTATTTTTAAAATTGTGAGTATTACCTGGAAGGGTAGAAATAAATTCCTAAAGTATAAAAACTAAAAGAGAATGGCATGGTAGTCAGAAAAAGGCTCATTTAAAGTGGGGCAGCCAGACATGCCTCTAGCCGTGAAGTGGTATAAAGTACACTGAATCATATAAGTAGTAAGGTTGACAAAAGTGCTGAACCTATGTGTGATCATGCCTTAGAATGTCCAGTTTTCAGAAAATACAAGGATAGAAATTAAGATAAATAAGGTAATAGGGAAACAGACTATAGGCCATTCTATGGGTAAACTGATTTAAGGTTTTCGGGAAAGATGCACATGAAACAAATAAAGAGAGATGAGCTTTTAAGAGGTGCAATAACAAACATAATACGTGAAAATTTTTGGATCCTCATTTGAATAAACTAATAGTAAAAATGAATTTAAAAGAAATTGGGAACTTTGCATATAAACAGGAATTAAATAATCCCAAAGAATTCATGTTACCTTTACTAGAAATTCAAATGGCATAATAGTTATGAATGACAATATTGTATTTTGGAGATATCTTGGAAGTATTGAGGGGTAAAGTGACATGAGGTATGGGATGGGCTATAACATACTTTAGCAAAAATGAAAAAGGTATAAATGAAGCAAGTGGTCTTGCTAATTGTTGAATCTGGGTGATGGGGAAGACAGCATTAATTATCTCAGGCTTGGGACCAGCAGTTGGCATGATGGCTATTTTGCTGGATTCCGATGTAGTCAACTGCAGTTCAAGTCCTGGACCCAGTGGCTTAAACTCAAGCCAGGCGCATGTGCTTGCGTGCCCAATATCCCAAAAGGAGAATAGAGGAGACAGGATTGCAGTATGGTCATCCCCTGGGGGGTGATTTCTTGCTTCCTGTCTCTCTGTTTCTCTCTGTCTTTCTGGTGAGCCCACACATCCTATAGCAAAATCCTCTCCCCCCCAAAAAAAAAATTTATCTCAGGCTGTATACTTTCGTGTATGAAGAGTTTTTAACATAGATATTTAAGGTAACATAATTTAGAAAATTTGGAAATAGAGGGATAGAAAACTGTATAGTAGGAGTATACCAATAAAAGAGTCAGTTTAACATTTTTATGTCATGTAAAATATAAGTTTAAACACAACAATGATAGCAATAGGGACATAATCCAAAGATAACCTTCTATCTACTAAAGGACCTATAACCATCTGTATGCACTAACAACATAGTTTCCAAACACGTAAAGCAACAATCAACAGAATTACAAGGAGAAATTAAAATATCTATTACCCAGAAGAAGAATGTAATTATTCATTTCACAGATTTACACATTAAGGGATCAAGACATTTTGAGGGATATTTAAGATTTTAGTAACAGATTTAACAGAATGCTGATAGAGATATAATTTTTACATTACAATTTCAACAATATGAATACATAGTAATTACTGATGACAATTTAGAAGGGTTTTCCTTAGAATTAGAAATAAAATAAAAATGCCTTTATCACTACTACTTTTCCTCAGAGTCCTCATGGTCCTATTCAATACTGTAGAGAAAGAAAAAGAATTGTAAGATTTGGAAGAGATGAGAGAAACTTGTTACATTGATCAAATTGTTTAGTTAGAAAATGTGACAAAATCTACTGACACTATCCTAAAAATATTAAGAAGTTTAACAAGTCTCCCAGATTCAGATCAACATTTAAAAATAAACTGTTTTCCAATACTCCAGAAATACCTAATTCAAAAATATAATGAACTTGAAAAATAACCCTTTTCATAATAGCAAAAACATTGGAATAATTTTGAGCAACATTGTATAAGATCTTGATGGAGAAAATGAATGTAGAATAAACATCAAATTCATGGTGATGCTGAGTTGAAGGAAAGGGGAAATCCTTGCTGCTTTACGAAAATGTTTGGGAACAGTAGAGACCAGCAGTTTGCAACTGGATAACTTGTTTAGAAAAAGCCTAGATGATGTTGAGATGACACCTACAGTGTGGCAGACCATACTCATCAGTTTGCAAGAAAAAAAACTAAAATTAATCTTCGAACCCTAAGGGACCCATGATTAAGAGCAGAAACTATGGACAACTCAGTTGGTTCATCTTACACAATTTTGACTGAAAAATCCAAGTTGAGAAAACTTTCTGTTTCATGGTTGCCAAAGCATTGCACCTAGAACAGCTGTGGACAAAAGAACTTTCACCAGAAATTCTCAGCAAGTGGATCAAGATCCTACAGCATTGATTCAAAGAACTGTAACAGGATGACACATGAGTTTAGCAGTAGGATCCTGAAGACAAAGCACTCTCTTGGTTTTCTCTTTAAAGTGTTGATCAGCCCCCAGAAGTTAGACAACATAAACTTGGTGTGTTTATAAATGCCTATAAAAAGGATACATACACATACAAGATACATACATATGTGATTTAATTGGTAGTATGTATCTTGTATGTGTATGTTTATGCTATTATTTCTTAAAGTTTATTTCTTTTAGGGGAGAGAGAGAAAACGAGAAAGAGAAGCACTCGTAATAGGGTTCTCATGCTGTAAAACCTCCCTTCCCATCCCCACCCACCCCCATTCCCATCCTTTCAGTCAGCCAGGATCATGGCACCCAGAAGTCAACCCAGCACTGCACTGTTGCACTCCTTACTGCTACTCCACCCTGGCTAAGCTTATACTATTTTTTTCTTAGAACTTCTTATAAAGAACCGTAATAACAAATTTAATTCAGTCCAGATGATTAAGATTGTTGGAGTTTATAGTCATGGTTCACTCTAGTTATGTAAGAAGCTAAGAAGGGTTGAATGAAGGACCCCTGGGGTTGACATATACCAAGAAGCAGACTGTACCGGGAAGGTTATATTAGGAGCCAGGGGACTTGTGGGGCCATTAAACATTGTTTATGGAAATCATGATGAGGTACCTGGACTTCAGCAAAACTGTCAGAAGCCACAGAGAGAAGCAGAAATGATAATCAAGGTAGTAGGAGAGGTTTAAAAATAGCTGTTCCTTCAACTGTTGATGATAGCTTTACTATAATGTTTTTCTCATGTTAATATCCCTTACCATGGCTGAATTTGATGGGGGTTCTTGTCTGTCCTAGGCCAATTGTACTTGGTAATTGATGGACATGCCTTAGTCATTTCATAAAGTCTAAGTCCATAGACTAAGATCTGTACCTGTTTTTTCTTCTCTGACAGATCTTCTTAGGGTTCTTAGTATATAGTTGGTAGCCAATAAACATTAGGGAATAAAATATATGCAATGTGATTTAGGGAACCTTTACAGGCATGTTAGATCAGCGTTTATAGTTTTCATATCCAAAGAGATTATCTTTTATTTTGTTTTAATTTGTTGATGTCATGAATTGTCATGGACATTGAGTTACATTGTATAATTTTTCAATAATGATGTGATTCTCAGTCAGCTATATTTTGGATCTACTGGTGTTTTCTAGCAATTCAGTTTCAGGATACTATTGTATACCGTCACTGCCAACTTGAGCGCATTAATGTGAATTTCCTGTTGATATTGAACTCAATGCCAGTTTCTTAAATTTCTTCCAGCCTTTAACTCCCAGGGCATTAATTTGTGTTTTACCTGTTGGTCTGTGGGAGAAAAGAAAGACATAGTAAGAGGATGGAATCAGCAACTTAGCAGACTGCCTTTTAATTTCTAGTTTCCAAAGTTGGCTGTCTTAGAAACCACAGAGGCAAGATTGTGTTTTATAAACCTTACAGGGACCAGCAGTTAGTGTAATGACTATGTTGCTGGACTCCCATGTAGTTGACCGCAGTTCAAGTCCCGGACCCGGTGGCTTAAACTCACACCGGGCGCGTGTGCGTGTGTGCCCAAGATCCCGAGAGGAGAATAGAGGAGAAGGGATTGCAGTGTGGCCATCCTCCCTGGGGGGTGATTTCTCACTTTCTGTCTCTCTGTCTCTCTGTCTGTCTGGTGAGAGCACGCGCCCTATAGCAAAAACCTCTCCAAAAAAAAAAAAAAGAAAAGAAAAGAAAAAGAAACCTTACATGAAAGGGTTTAAAACAAAAAACTCAAAATATCTCTGGGTTTCTGGTGAAAGAGATGAACACTACTCTAAGAGGATCTGGTTTGGGATAATATCTTGGGCCACCCTGCTAGCAGCCCAGGAGGATTTTCTGATGTTACATATTCTTACTCCTTGCCTCCCTGCCTATATTTTATTCTGAGGTAGAACTTTAAAAATTTTTTATTTTATAAAACATTATTATAGATTTGGTTGCAAAGAAAGAATAAAATTTGAACTTGCTTGAAAGAAATATGTAATATATATATATATATATATATATATAATTGTATATTACACATAAAATATAAATGTACATATTATACACACACACAGGATAATAATTTATAAGCTATAATCATTCACTAAGGCATCAAATTAATAATAAAGGCATATAGAAGAGATACATAAAGTATAGTTGTTACATATATTTTTTAGAGATATAGGTTCCACATTTTTCATATACTTTGGATATATTATTATGAAAAGCTTTTTGAAGGCTTGGATAGAGAATGTGTATAATGGTTATGTCTTAGGAAATGAAAGTTTAAAATTAATTAAAAGGAAATAAGAAATATAGAGAAATTAATAATTTTAAAGAATTGAATTGATAAACATCTTGCCACCAGATCACCTTACAAGTAAATTTTTCTAGAACTTATTGGAATAAGTAATACCTATCTTTGATATAAACTGAATAAGAATTAAAAAAAGAAATTAAAGACACATTACTAACATAGTTGTAAAAATCCTAAACAGAATTAGCTGCAAATCAAATCCAGCATCTGTATGAAAAATTTCAAAATATATATTTTATAGCTGAGGGCTATTCCTATGACCATTCCTCTGAGATCAGAAGACCTTCCTTGGTTCTTCCTAATGTTCTTCTAGAAGGTGTCCTAACTTTTGACACCCACTTTATGTACTAATTTCATTTTGGTTTTTACTTAAAAATTTCCCTGGTTTCATGTTTCTCTGTATTTAAATATATCTTATTTTGCTGTAGCTTACAGAAGACTTACAAATGGCCAAGAGCCATATGAAAAAATGTTTAAAGTCTCTCGTCATAAGGGAAATGCAAATTAAAACTACAATGAGGTATTATTTAACTCCAGTCAGAATGGCTAGATCAAAAAATAAAGAATGATAAATGTTGGCGAGACTGCGGTGAAAAGGGAACTTTCTTACACTGTAAATTAATCCAATCTCTGTGGAAAACAATATGGAGATTTTTTCATAACCTACAAGTAGAACTTCCATATGACCTAGCAATCCCACTTCTTGATATTTATCTGAAGGATAAGAAAACAATCGGAAAGACATCTGTACATCTGTGTTTATTTCAGCATTATTTATAATTGCTAAAACATGGAACCAACCTAAGTGACCAAAAACTAATGATCGGGTTGAAAAACTGTGGCATATATATACTATGGAATGTTACACAGCTGTAAGAAACAATGAGAGCCTATCATTTGACTCAAAATGGATAAGTATAGAAGATTTAATGTTGAAAGGAGTGAGCCAGACTTTGAAAGATACACATTGTATATCCCCACTCAATCTGTACTGAGTGCCTGCACTTTATAGCAGATGTTGAGAGATCTGAAGATGTGATGGTGGAGAGAATGGATGTGGATGCTACAGACTGTAAGGGAGGAAAATGGTTAGTAGAGAGCGGTGTTTGCAAAAACTAGTAGGGATGTAAATATTTGAAAAGGTATCTGTTAGGAATCCAGGTATAGCAGGTTGCTCTATGGCCTCAGATTTGGCACTTGTGTACTCACAGGAAAACTAGTCACTAGTGCCCCACATCTAAAGACCTTGGTCAGACATTAGGGCCAGGCACCGTCCTCTTTTCTGTACCACCAGGTGGCCCATTAAGTAAGAAAATGTTCAATTGCCCCTTTCCCTTCCCCTATCCAATGATGGGGCCACTTTCTTGGAGAGATAGGGTGAGGGGATCCACAGGAGGAGGATTTTCTGATGTTACATATTCTTACTCCTTGCCTCCCTGCCTATATTTCCTTCTGAGGTAGAACTTTAAAAATTTTTTATTTTATAAAACATTATTATAGATTTGGTTGCAAAGAAAGAATAAAATTTGAACTTGCTTGAAAGAAATATGTAATATATATATATATATATTACAGATTTAAATCATACATTTATGAAATATGTAGTTGTTGTCCATCATGTGCCAGGCATTGTTGTAGAATCTGGAAATAGATTGGTAAAAAAAAAGAAAAAAAAATGCAGAAATCCCTCCTGTCATAAAACTAATGATAACCCTTGCCATCACCACTGGGATGGGTTAAGAATGGGCTTCTGGAACCAGGAACTCAAAGCTATCATGTCTTTGCTTTTTGTTTCTTCTGTGCTCCTTTATTCTTTCAAATCAGGTTTCCTGACCTGTTGGGTAACTTGGTGGCAAATATACCCACACCTCCTAACTCATGCCTTTGTCATCAAGAACCATCATCTTTGCATTCTTTCTGTGAAACATCCTCTAACTGGCCTGGTCTGGATCAAACCTCATGCATATTTCCAACTATGGGCAGCCAGAGTGGCAGCTTCTCCAACTGACTGTCCATTCTGCAGTGTTAGGATGGGAGGAGGAGGAGTGTTTTCGAAGAAGAGAGATGCTAGTCTCTCAGGAAGGGAGTAGTGCTGAGCAGATAAAATAATACCTGTTCATCATGACATCCTCTTATAATGGTTACTACATTTCTTTTTTTATTACGGTTGCTCTAGACATGATTTCTTTTCCTGGACATATTCTGACTATCCTTGAGGACAGAGATGGTTTCATTCATTTGTATTTTCCTTAGCTCAGACAGCACAAAACCCTGCTCATGATAGATGTGTAGTGATTGCCAAATAGATAAACAGCCTTGGAGTGTTGAAATTTCTCCACCATCTTCGAACACATTAAGGATTGCAGTGGAAACTAAACATCTGTTGAACACTTACTCTGTGTCAGGTGTTAACATAAGTGCGTTGTAACTATTCTACCATTGAGTTGGTGTAACAGCTTTGTGCTATAGATATATTTTAAAATAATTATTTCCACAATTTGGTGCTAAAACTAAGGCTTGGCAAACTTAAATAAATTTGCTTAAAGTTACACAAAGTTTCACTCTCCTGTGTTGGTACATCTAGGACAGTCTCCTTTTTTTTAATCGTTCCATCAACCTAAATATTTGTACTGTACCATTCCCACTGCTGGACATTTAGTTCTTTTTTTAAAATTATAAGATTATTGCTTTCATTCTGACAGATTTGTTTTATGCTATTTGTTAGTCCTTATTATGTGAGTATAAGACTTAAGAAACTTAAAATGTTTTTCTCATCTCTTTGTATACTGGAGGAAATAATGGGTATTCCCAAGGAGGCGTTGAAAAGATACTCATTGAAGAGAGTTTTTTTATATAACATTAAAGAATTAGGGGCCAGTAGATGGTGTAGCTGTTATGTCACTAGACTTTCACATGGCCAACTGTGGTTCGAGTCCAAACCCAGTGGCTTGAAATTCACACTGGGGGCATGTGTGTGCATGCCTGAGATCCCAGGAGGAGAGGGAAGGAGAGGGGATTCTAGCATAGTCATCCCCCCGGGGGTGATGTCTCACTTTCTCTCTTTACTGTCTCTGTCTCTCTCCTCTCTGGCAAGCAAATGTGCCCTAAGGCAAAAATATCTTAAAAACAAACAAAACAAAAGGAGAAACATTAATAAATTAAAAATAACGTAGATATCCATCAGCAGGGAATACCAAAATGCATAGTGAAATTTCTGTGTAATATTATCAAAAAAGAATAAGTCAGTTCTGTTCATTAACTAACATGGAAAACTATGTACACTTAGCAGTGAACAAAGACAAAATTCAGAAAGGTATGTATAATATGATGCTCTGTATGAAACACACACCACAAAATGTACGTGTCCTAGTGTGTCAAGAGACAAAAGGGTTGGAGAACCCCCATAAACTACAGGAGACAGGAAGAGCTTGATCTAGCAAGATAAAGATTAAAGTGAACTTTAAGCATTTATATGCTCTTTGAAATTTTTAGCCGAAAGAATTTATTCAAATGTTACTGTTATTTATTTTAAACAGTGTGGGATAATGTGTGAGCTTTGTCAAAGTTTCATTAATGAGCATATTTACCAGGCAAACGTTTGGGTCTATACAGGCAAGAATTATTTGAGAATGAGGTTGACATTTGAAAGCTATATCAATCTTACATTCTTAGGTTGAAAGAACCAATCAAAGGAAGTAGTGAAAAAAAGCAGCTTTCTTCTGCCCACCAGAATGGATTTGTCATTCATTCATGGACATATGTTTCTCTCCTGGGAAATCTGTAACTCTGTGAAACATATGAGTGTACATTTGTGGAATTCTCAATGGCTGGTGTCCTAGCTTTAATGATTTGAGTAGACTCATGACAGAGATTTTTATTTATTTCTCTTCTTTTTTTTTTTTTGTTTTATGAGAGATTTTTTTTTTCTATAGAGAGCATGTGCTCATCAGAGAAAGAGAGAAAGAGGAGAGAGACAGAAAGCGAGAAATCACCCCACAGGGGACATGGCCACCCTGCAATCACTTCTCCATTCTCCTCTCAGGATTTTGTAGCACTCATACACACGCTACCGGCGTAAATTTTAAGCCTTCGGGTCTGGGACTTGAACTGTTGTTGACTATTTGGGAATCCAATGATGTAGTCATTATGCCATATGCTAGTCCCTATTTTCATTTATTTTTAAAATAAAAATGTTAGAATGTTATTCCAAGGATTTTTTCTTTTAATTATCAGTTGATCAGTTTGCTATTTATTTCTCTCTTTGGCTGCATCTGTAGTTTTCTACAGTACCTCTCATATTTTTTTTTTCCATCTGCTCAAATTTACATTTCCCAAAACTTATTTATTTAGTTGATTTTTGGGGGGAGAGGGTTTGATTTTTGCAATAAGTTTTTCTAGCGTACCTGCTGGTAATATGGACAAAGTTGCCTCAGGAAGAATTGAATAGAAGGACCAGCAGGTGGCGTGGTGGTTAAGGTGTTGGACTACCACATGACTGACTGTGGTTCAAGTCCCAGACCTGGTGGCTTGCTTTCTCACTGGTCAAATTAAAAAATAATAATAATAAATAAAATGAAATAAATAACTCTTCCAAAAAATGGAATAGAAAAACAAGTAAACATATCGATTGACTTGGTTCAGTTTTTTTCTTACTTCTACCCATTTGCCTAGCAGTTCTACCTGGCATTTTAAGACCACTTGATTCAGAGCTCCCTACAGTAAACTGGAATCATTAAAGTGAATATAAAAATCCCTTAATATTTTTTTACAGCAGTTTTCTTAACTGTGTTTTATAGTTTCTATCCCGAATGAAGACTTCAACATTAGATGCAATTTTTCAGAAAAATCAAACTTGGAATTACCTGTGTTTTAGAAGAAGGAGGATGCTGAGCTGGAAGATGCTTCCCTCACAGCCGCAGAGGTGCCATCTCCAGCTGTGAATTTTTGCAAGTGTTTCGCATTTCCCTTTGCAGTGCGATCCCTCATTTCATGTTGGCTCCACTGCGTGAAAATCGAAGCAGGCAAACACCACAGGATTCTAATAAGTTTCTCAGTTTTGCAAGCAGTGTGACTTTTCTTACTGTGGAGAAAAATAGCAAATGCAACTAAACAACAAACATATTTCCACCAACAAATCTGAAAAAAAAAATGAGGCAATGTAAACTTCTTCTCCAGAGCCTTAATTTAGCCCACTTGAGAAACACATCTCTTCCTTCCTTGTTTTGAAGAAGACATATTCATTTCTCTTTGTTACTTAAGTCTCTCTTAATTTCTAAGAAGGCCGTTGGGTTTCAGATAGAGAAGATACCTTGGTATCATATGATGAAATTACATAGCTCCATCTGCATACATATTGTGAAAAGATGGGGTTCTGACTTCAAATATCATCATTTGAAGACCCAAATGGATAAGTCACTCACAGAAGGACTTGGACCCCTTTGTCCTTCTTAAGACTTACGTATCCTATGGATTTTAGGGAGCATGACCCCTTTGTCCTTCTTAAGACTTACGTATCGTATGGATTTTAGGCAACAATATTAAAAAACTGAATAAAGAATATATTTCATAGGGCTATATATTCTCAGTGAGTTTTTCTCCCAAAGAACCCTCTCATATAACTGTTACCTTATGAAAGAGGCAGATTCAGTGCTCATTAAATTACCTAAGCTCATAGAAATGCTATTAGATTTATTGAATGGCAAAAGATGGAAAAATATCTTAATAGAGCCAGTGGTTCACAATGAACTTTCTCACACTAAGCAATCTCAGCCAGTACTTACATGATAATAACAGAAATTAAAGAGAAATTTAGAGGTGACTAAGGGGATCTGCTAAATGCTGTGTTTTGGGGGAGGTTTTCTCTATGTCACATTGTGCGCTATGTTCTGGAGACCTTTGGTATTTTGCTTACTACTGCTTATCATATTAATTACAGTTTTTCTAGATGATGATCTTTGGTTTACTCATCTGCTTTTTACACTAAATAGTGTGATACTCTAGGATTTAGATTCGATCGAACTTCTTTTACTAATCATGGTGCCTGATAGAGTTAAATGCTCAAAATGTGTGGTGAATAAATAAACAAATGGTAACATGGCTTATTGCCGACTGCTGGATTCAAGTTTCAGGACTCTGTCACTAACCAGAGAAGAAATGTTTTCAAGGTAGTCTTGTAGTCCTTTATCTGTAAAATGGGAGGAGCTGATTATTTGTAACTTTCGAATGATGTAAGCTGCTCAGTTCTTTATTCAATTACATGGAATTGGTAAAAGAACCACTTTGGGTGAACTGGGGATTCTAATGACTTGGTGATCTACCTTGGTGGATTCTCATGACTTCAGGTGAAATAATTTGAACACCTTGGATTTCTCAGGGCTCTGTAGAACCAACCAATCAATGGTTCTAAAATCGTGTGTAGATCATAGTATAACAACACGGCCTTTCAAATTATGTTACTAATCAACAAAATCATATTCTGGGGATCTCAACTCAATGCTAAAGTGAATTTACTCTGAATAAAAAGGCATAGATTGTATTATACAACTCTATAATAGTGATGGATAGAAAGCTTTTAGTCCCTCTATAAATAGTAATGGATAGATAACTCTTAGTACCCTCTTCTTCTCTTTAAATATAGAGTGGATTATCACATGATCAATGGACTATGTTTGCCCAAAAGGGAGAGGAGTATAAAGCCGAAAGTTATTTCATCAAAAGACATCAACAACTAATAAGGACAACTAACTACACTCTTTGAAGTTCTTGTTTGTTTGTTTTTATTTTGTTTTTATTATCTGGCTGACTCTGCATAGTGGATTGCCTAGGCTCCATGTTGTTCCCTACTGACTCATATGGAAGAGTACTATTTTAAAGGATTCAGTGCTCTGAGACCAGCAGATAGTGTAATGATTAGGTCACTGGACTCCCACAGAGTTAACTGTGGTTTGAGTCCTGGACCCTGCAGCTTACATCTCAGGCTGTGTGCATGTGCATGTGTGCCTAAAATCCTGGGAGGAGAATGAAGGAGAAGTGTTTGCAGTGTGGTCATCCCCCCAGAGGGTGATTTCTTGCTTTCTGTCTCTCTGTCTCTCTTGAGCACATGCACCCAAAAATCTCTGTCAAAAAGAAAAAAAGGGTTAAATGCCTTCAAATAGTTTTCATTTGGGGAAAGATGAACAAATTCACACATAGTAAGAACACACCTATGGGTTTGGTGGTGAGTTACATTAAAATCACTAGCAGGAGCCACTTTTGATCTTTTCCCTACCTCAGGGAGGAATTTTCTTTTTTGTCCCATTGTTTTATGTAAATCTGATCTCTACCAACCTTGTCAATCTTGTTTCATACTAATCCTGAACCCTTTGCTTATTCTCCTCTGGATTCACTAGCCTCTATTATTCTTTTTTTTTTTAATTTTATTTTATTATCATCATAATCTTCTTTCTATTACACTAGATTACATATAACTTTACATTGACTTCCATTGCTTTTTCAAAAGGGAATGCCATGCATGTCAGTCAATACAGAGATATCAGTCTCCCCGCTTTATCATTCAATATCTTTTCCATGCTTTTCCCAATAATTATTATTATAATTTTTTAAACAGTCAATCACTATTTCTCATTTTGCTTATTAAAGAGACTTCACCCATCATGAAATATTTCCCAGACCGGTTCAGTTGAGAATACTATACATGTCATCATCAACAGGTAATAAACCATATCTATTTCTCATTAACATCCTGCCTCTCTATTGTTCACTGTTGTCTTTATCCTCTTCTCTCTCCTTTTTTTTTTTT
>NW_006159865.1:2108583-2137648 GCF_000334495.1 Tupaia belangeri chinensis | reverse complement strand
GCCGCCGCCGCCGGCTTAGCAGGGCCCCAGGGGGGACTCGCCGAACCCGGAAGGGCCCTGGACGTCCCGTGACCTGACGCAGCCTTGGCGTCTGGCCCACCACTGTCGCCCGCCTCTATTATTCTTTAGACACTCCAAATGAGATTTGCCCCAGGACTTTTACACTTGTAATTACCTCTGCCTGGGTATTTACTTGAGTACTGGTTAGTTCACCTAAATTCTGGATCTAATGACTTCAGGTGAAATAATTTGAACACCTGTACATAAAGAAACGTAGATATAAAATGTCCATTTTTCAGCTTTATCATTATACAGAGGGGTTGATTTGCCTTTCATTGTACATTTTCTGGTGGGACAGAAAAGAGTTTAAGGTCAATGTCTTAAATAATAGTTTTAAAATGTGTTTCTTATTATGGGCTTATTCGGTTTGTGGATTTTTCCCCCATTACCTTTGTATATTTAGTGCATTTTAGATTCCTGAAATCTAGAATTGGAGGTATTTTAAGGTGAATCTAATAAGAATGTATTTTCTGCTGTTTTTGCTCTGTTTTCCATGAAATGAAAAATGAGACTATAAGGTCAAACTTGAGTGCTTTGTGTGAACATTAAAATTCAGTAAAATTTTATGTCTTATGAGGTATAAAAAGGTAAAATGTAAAAAGAAAGAAAAATAGCAGTCGAAGAAAGCTGATGGATGGATGGCTGCATGTAGTCACTGAACCCATTTCCATAGATTGCCAAGACCGAGAAATGGAAATGCACACAGCCAATGCGTCCAGTTGGGATGTGAAATTCCACACGCTTACCCCAATGCCAGGAGTATCAGCTGAGGGAAACTTGAAAATAATGAAATGTGATTTATTACACTTGGGAAACACAGCAAGGCTTGTCAAAACTGGTATAAAAATAACAGAACATGTAATGGCCCCAGAAATAATCACAGTGTTGAGCCCAGGTCACGTTGTGTGAAATAACTCAGGTATGTCTGATTAATTTGGTTTCAGGCTGAATTTGTATGAAGTCTGTGTGTGTGTGTGTTGGGGAGGGGGGCATCTGCCCATGCACTGTGAATACTTATTAAGGATTCAGTTACTGTGATTGACAAGCAGAAAACTAAAGCTTATAACTGATTTATAGAGGAATTCTTCTTCTTAAATTGGCTAGCTATGGTACAAATCCCAAGTTTGTGAACGTAGAATCTTTTGCATAAACATCAAGCACAATTGGTCTTTTGGTTAAGGTCAAATTTTCTTCCTTTTACATTCTATTCTTTCACTCCTATCTCCCAGAGTGCTTTACAAAGGTTGAATTTTTAACAACTAGATTTTTTTTCTCTTCTTTTCTCTACCAGAGCTGTCTTATTGTGAACTAAGCTATTTTGTTTAAAGAAGATTAGATGTTGATTTCTTTCAATAAACAGATGTGTTCCAAGCATCTCTAGTCTGTGCTTCCCTTCGCTGTAAAAAGCAATGACACTTGGTTGTAACAGACAATGGTTAACTAATGTAAGTGTCTTAGTTTGTTCCTGCTGCTGTAACAAAATATCATAGGTTGGTAATTTATAAATAATAGAAATCTATTTCTCACAGTTCTGGAGACTGAGAAGTCCAAGGTCAAAGCAACTGGCAGGTTTACTGTCTGGGGAGGGATCTTCTCTCTGCATCAAAGATGTCACTTTGCTGCTACATTCTCAGATGGCAGCAAGGGTGGAAAAGATTAAAAAGAGGGGAAGTGATGGAAGGACAAACTTACTCTTTAGAGTCCTTTTATGATGGAACTAAACCATTTCAAGAGAGTGGAGCTCTTCTGACTTAATCGTGTCCTAACAGGCCCCACCTCTTAATACTATGGAGTAAGGATTGACTTTCAACATGAATTTTGTAGGGACACAAACTTTCAAGTCATAGCATTGAGGAAAAAAAAAAAAAAGAAAAATTACTTAAAGGAAACATAGTATTTAGTAGAATTAAAGGAAAGTCTGAATGACCACATATCAGAAAGGAACCAGAGGTTTGCCGAGAATTGAGGTAGAAGAGGAATAAGAGGCTGGATAGTGGTGTAGTGGTTGAATGCAATGTTCTGTGAGGCTGACCCACATGGGAGGGTTCCCAGCTTGCATCCTACACTGTTGGTTTGTGGAGAATAACATGGAACTTCCTTAGAAACCTACAAATAGGGACCAGCAGTTAGCATAATTACTGTGTTGCTGGACTTCCATGTAGTTGACCGTGGTTCGACTACATGCCTTAAACTCACGCCGGGCACATGTGCACCCAGGATCCCGAGAGGAGAATGGAGGAGAAGGGATTGCAGCATGGCCATCTCCCTGGGGGGTAATTTCTTACTTTCTTTCTCTCTGTCTCTCTCTGTCTGTCTGGCGAGCACATGCACCCTATAGCAAAAACCTCTCAAAAAAAAAAAAAAAAAAGAAAGAAAGAAAACAAAAACAGAAAAAACAAACTGTATTTCAAGCATTCCTCTGACTCCGATTCAACAGTAAAGGTGTTATTCCTTTAAATAGGGTACTGGGGTACATTTTCCTTGATCCGAATAACTTCTCCAAACATGATAAAAACCACTTAGATATAATTTTTTAAAAGTCTCAGTATTAGCACGGACTTCAGTGATCACTCAGCACAAATGAGATTTTGATCATGAAAGTTTTGGTGTTCCCTAAAATTGTTGAGGGTTTATGTCTGTTCACATGCAAGAGATTTAAAATAATTTCAAAATATATTTCAATCTTGTTTCTTCTGTTTGGTCAATGGTTGATTGCCTCTCTTGCCCCTTTCGGTTTGCTCTGTACAAACTGGGAGCTGTTGATGTAGGTGAGAAACGCAGTTTCAGATGTGGTGAGGTCGATTAAGTCAAATTATGCCATTAAGCGAAATCACAAAATGTCATAGCTTTTCTGTGGCCATTAAGCTGTCCAGCTCTGTTTCTTCTGTT
Organism: Tupaia belangeri chinensis; assembly: GCF_000334495.1. Classification (NCBI taxonomy): domain Eukaryota; kingdom Metazoa; phylum Chordata; class Mammalia; order Scandentia; family Tupaiidae; genus Tupaia; species Tupaia belangeri. The sequence goes on along the minus strand of NW_006159865.1, from coordinate 2,134,699 downwards.
ATGTGTTTTCCTATGTCAGGACCCCTGAACTTCAAGGTTCTTTTATTTCATTGAGATTCAACACTCTCGTCCCAGAGAAAAAAGAAAGTAATTATTCTGGACTAACCTTAGTGGATTTCAATGTTAAAAAATGTACACCAAGAAGGTAATGCCGAAGAACCTGGCGTATTTGTTATAATGCAATTTTTAGGCATCAGTAAGGGTACAATTTATAGTGTCTTTATGCTTTTCCTCAAGTTACAATCTGCAGGCAACTGGTACTAAGTCACCTCCGATTGTAGAGTTTGTTTATTATTTCTTCTTCTCCTCTTCTTTCTCCTTCCTCTTTATCCCTAGCTCTTCTTTCTGTCTCTCTTGTCTCTCTCTCTCTCCTAAGTATGTTGGGAAGGAAAATAAAAAATTAAGGTTTCTGGTTCTGCTTTTCTCATCCATTGTCATAAGGCTTTGGAAATATTTACATTCAAAATGATTACAGGTAGAACAACATGACTCAGTCCATAAACCTGAGTAGAGAGAAATATCTCCTTTTTTCCTTCTTTTCATTCAACCTAATTTTGGGTTGTGAATATTTATCTTTCTGGCCAAGGAATTGAACCTCTGTTCGCCTAGAGACTCGCTCCTAAAGTCATACAGAGGCTTCTAGGTCTCAGGTAGTGCCAAGCCACTGGAGAGCTTTCATCATTCTGTATGCGCTGTTCCTGTGATTAAAGTTCCCTAAAGTCTAGGGACCCTGCTACCATTTCGTTTTTGGGGACAAAAGAATTTTTGATAATGCCATGAACTTCAGTGTTTAGAATAAGGCTCTCCTAGCAATGCCAAAGAGCTTTACCTCTGAGACTTTGTCATCAGTCTGGAACCTTTGAGGAAGTGGAGCATTAGTACCTACAGGAGGAAGAGTGTCCATTTTCACTCTTTGTAACTTCCTTTCTCTTGTCTTTTTGCCTTTAAATTAATCTCAGTCCAGCCAGTGGCATAGTGGTTGAGACAGCTGGATCCCACATGGCTGACACGTGGTTAGAGTCTCAGACCTGGCTGTCTGAAAAGTATGCCAGGTGTATGTGCAAGCTCAGCATCATCAGAGGAGAATGAGGAGAAGGGATTGTGGCATGGACATCCCCTATGGGGGTGGCTTTCTCTTTCTCAATTTTTTCTTTCTCCTTCTTTCTCTCTCTCTCTCTCTCTCTCTCTCTCTCTCTCATAAGCACATGTGCCCTATAGCAAATTATTTTTTAAAAAAATCTCTTTGATCAATTCAGACTTTTGGAAACAAAAACCAAGGCAGGAAGTGTCTTGTACAGCCTTCGCTTTTCAACCCTTTGCCTTCCTCTGCCCATTTATATTTGGGAAAGGGAAGGGAACAGGCAGTGCAAGAGAAGATGTGAATATTAATATTTCAAAAAATCAATCATTTCACAGAAGAATCTGAATATTACCTTGTCAGGAACATCAACCACTGACATTGACAGATTTTTGTCTTCCACGATGGCAGGGACAGTTGTGTCTCTAATGCCGTGCTAGCCATGCCCTATTGAAGATAAAGCAATGTTTGAAATGTAGATTTGCGTCTACAGAGAGTTTCATGCTTATCTCTTTCAAAGGAGGTGGGGTGGGATGGAGACAGGCTGGCATTTTCAACTGCCTGTCTGACTTGGAGTTGCAAAAGTCAGAGAATTAACCTTGTGTGAAATTCTCAAGTTAAAAAGTTGGGGAAAACACAATAGAAAAATATTATAGTCTCTTCTGTAGACTGAGAAGTACAAATATGCAACTAATTATAAAACAGATAGAGGGAATAAGTACCCAAATATAATTTTGTTTGTCTGTTCATGTAAGTATTGTTGGAGTCAAAGGGATAAACCTATCCGAGGGATAGTTTTAGCATATTTAAGTTGTACCAGTAGTCGGATTCAAATTTTCCTTTAATTTGGCTCTTTTTGGTTCACTCTGATTTAGAAATGAAAATCGGTGTATTATTTTGCTTTCATGGGAGTAAGATGTAGAGCATTATCTTTGTAACACTGTGTGTGCGTGAGTGTATATATGTATATGTATGTATGTATATATATAAAATGTCTCAATAAATACCTATATTCTATATATGTATGCATGTTTATCTATATCATTTAGCCTCAATAACATTTCTTGGAAAAAAGTCTCTCCAGAACTAGATGCTACATATTTCATTTTTCTCTTAAGAAGAGAGGCTGTCTGGTAGGGTGTCCTGGAGCTGGTTTACTGGATTTTCATCCTTGGTCTGACTCTTATACCTCTGTGACTTGAACAAGTTGCTTGAACTCGGTGTTTCCATTTCCTTTTCTGTAAAAGGGGAACATTGTAATTCCTTAATGGCACCTAATACATATTTCATATTCAATTTCTCCAACTGAGGGTAAACCTGGTAGTCACTCCTACTTGTATCCTAGCGGAAATGTTTTCTGTTGAATTGAAAATTCTGAGTGGTGTCAATGTCATTAGGAGCCATTTTCTTCCAGAAAATAGCCTTCTCTGACTGTACTAGGAAACTTGTTTCTCTAAGTCTTCTTAACTTTGATTTTCTTTTTTCTTCCTCCAACACTAATGCTATGGGAGTGATGCTAAATGGTTTCATTTAGAGGTGGAAATTTTAGGGAGGAACATTTTTGAGATGCAGATTGAGTTTCATTTACTTTCTATTGGCACAGTGATCCTGCTCACCTTTCTGAGACTGTAGGATTTTTCGTAAAGAATCATGCTGGAGGCTGTGGCAATACAACACACTCTAATCTGAGGATTGGTTATTCAGCCAGTAGAATATGAAGACATCTTGCTTCTCTCGTTTTCTTCTGTCTGCCTGGAGGCCATTTTATTGACTGAAGTATTTTCATGACAGTGAAAATCAAAGGAAAGGAAGTCGAGTATGTATTAATTCATTTTTAAGCCGCTCTTATCAAAGAGTTGGTAGTTTATGAATCTCAGTCTAAATTTAGATTTGTGCATTATGGCTGAATTTTTCTTTCCCATAATTTCCTTGTTCTCGTTAGTGAGAAGGATCAATAATTACATTTAATAAATAAAGAACATTTCATAAATTAAGGAATTTAAAGAGTTTGGTCAGTATAAGAAGTAATTATATAACTTGTCAGTCAGAGCAGACCATCATCACTGTTGGAAAAGAAGTAATGTCTGCCATGATTTAGAGACTTCCTTTCCATTTGATGCCTTCAAAGCTAAATCCAGTTCTCAAGTTAAGATTATAATTAATTTCTCTGCCACTTTTTAACTTTTTGTTTTTCATGACATTGAACAAAGTGTTTGAAGTACTAGATCTAAAATATATAAAAATTATTAAAACATATTTATATGTTCCTAGGTAACTCAGTGAAAATGGATTTTTTTAGTTGTATTGTGTGACATGTAAAAGCAAAGTTTACAATAGTGTGAGTGATTGAATCATTAACTCTCATCTTACTTAGACTTAAGTCTCATAATAAAAAGTACTATACTACTTTGAGATTATCCTAGACTCAGATGGTCCATTCCAGAAGAAATACAGCCCATGCTGATATTTATTCAACTCAGAAAAGCAAAATGAATGCCTCCAATGACAAGAAAGGAAAATGACAATAAAACAAATTTAGTAATAAACTAGTTTTAAAACATGAAAAATAAAACCAAGATTTATTTCATCAAAGTAAATATGCATCAAAGAATATGTTTTATAATATTGATCTGTCTTGTTTTCTTCAATTCTCTTTGATTGGTTGGTAACATATGTATTGTGTGTCTTCCACCTTGAGTGTAAGCCCATATAGGCAGACCATCTTGTTCATTACTGTATCCCCTGTGTCTGGAAGAAGAAGGTCCGTCTCATAGCACATGCTTGCTAAGTGTCTAGAGAATAAATGGATGAATGGATCTTGTGTAGATATTTCTTAAATCTTAACCAGCTTAGTGATTAAGTGAGTCACTGTTAAATTAGTTAAGATAGTCCTCAAATGATGGCTTCTTTTTGTGTTTTAGGAAGAACTTACTTTATTTTCTCTATTTCAATGGGAATTTGTCCACTGCACATGCAACCAATGCTCCTAGAAGTAGTTATAAAATAGAAAACAATTATCTAAGACCTCAGCCCAAAGTTTGCTTCACATGAGAACTACTCATTGATTGCTATTCCTTACTTCCCAAATTGCCGAGGAAACATAATTGAGAACACACTCAAAAAAGAGAGCATTTCTGCCAAACTTTGCTTTAAATTTGACTTGGGACACTGTCTGTCTCTCCCATGTAGTAAGAAGGAATAAAAGTTAAGCATGTTACATTCTCCAGTTTTTCCTTAATTGTATCTTAGTCATAGATAATAGATTATCTGTAGAGTTTAATTCTATAGATAATTCTCCAGTTTTTCCTTAATTGGATCTTAGTCATAGATAATAGATTATCTATAGAGTGTAATCATTGTGCTGTGATCTAGGTTTAAAGAACATCGCTGAAAAATAATAATGATCTTTGGGTAATCCAGGTTATAGACCCTCCCTACCTACAGTGTTCATTATTAAACAAACCAAATAAATAGTCAAACTTGTGATGTGTTGTAAGTTAAAGGAAATCTAAGTTCAAGGTTACTGAGCATCATTGCCTCTTTTCTCTTCTGTGAGGAGTCATAATATATTTTCTAATTCATAAGAAATAGAAAGTCGAGATTGTTTTTCTGAGGTCTTGTACTGGGAACACAAAACAAGATATATTAAGCTCTAAAATGATAGTCATAAAAATAAAATATTTCATATGAATTTCGCTTTGAGTTTTGTACAAGAATATGGTTGGCCCTTTTAAAAATTCCATTCTCACCTAGGAAAACAGTGGCTTTTTTTTTTTTTTTTTGACAGGGTCTGGTGATTTCTGGAGTCTTCCTCATCTCTGTTCATCTTAGAAGCTTCCTTATTCTTTCAGTGACGAACTATTTTGAAGTATCACTATTGGAGCTTGACCTTGTAAATGACAGAAATGAACTTAGCAGTTTGCCCGGTCACTTACTCTTATGTCTGAGGTCTCATTTTGAACCCAAATGAACATCAAATTGCTCCAACTCCAGTGATACATGACTCTCTGAATACCATTGGTCACAGGATCAATGGGATTGACAGAAAAGCTACAACTCCTCCAGTGTTTATTTTTTACATTAACCTCAGTAATGCTTTAAAGATGAGGCATACATCTTTAAAGATGAAACGTTCCTTCCTTTATCTCCAGAGCCAAGGAAGTTCCAGAGAAATAACACATCTTGAGCCCCGCATTCTCTTTCTTACCCCCAATTATATAATCCTTCTTTCTTCTTTCTTTCATCAAAGCAGTATGCCCCTTTCCAATGGATTCTTTCAGTGGGTTCCAAGATTCTAAATTAGAAAGAGAACAAAGGGTGCCACTTTTATAACACCTTTTTTTAAATACTCACTCAGGCTGCCTGTGAAAGCAGGCATGCCGTAGACTGGCACTGTGGTTCACCTTCTATCCCCCAGAAAGGAAAATTCCTCTGCGTGTGTCTGCCTAGACCCGCACTGATCAGATAGGCTACTGGCTGTCCTGTCCCACCGGGGCCAATTGGCTATGTTTTGGCTCCATAAAAAGGAGAGCTCAAGTTTTTAATTCCACTCAGACCCTCAAGCAATGCATGGTTGTGACAGATAAGCTTTGAGGATGACAAAGAAGTGCCTGTTTCCCCAAGGATAGCAAGTAAGAAGAATGGGAATCAAAATATCAGCTTCTCTGGCTTTCTTATATCTCTTCTTGGTTTGCAACAGGAATTTATCAAGTTTCTATTCTGTGTCCAGCATGACTCTGCTCCTTGTCACCCTAGTTAAAGATGCAGCATCTAGAATCTCTCATCAGCTGTCCTAACCCTCCCTTCTGCTTCCTCCACAAACAACAACGAAAAAGTGCTGTAGCTTTGCTGTCAAAGGGAGCTGGGTTTGAATCCTGTTCCTGCCATTTAAGACTAGTCAGGGCTTAGATGGTGTTTTGCCCACCCTCCTCCTTAACAGCATGTGATTTCCTTTGGGGCAGGGGATTCCTTTCTGAGGTTCATCATGTGGGAACACAAATCAACATGTACTGCTCTTATCCTAGCCAAGAAAGGACTGTATATTCTTTCCCAGGATTTGAATCTTGAACAAGGCTCAACAAAACAATAGTGGAGCCATGGGATCAGCAGATGGCATAATGGTTACATTGCTGGACTCCCATGTAGCCGACCACGGTTTGAGACCTGGACTGGTGGCTTAAACCTCACGCCAGGCATGTGTGCGTGCATGCGCAAGATCCTGAGAGGAGAATGGAGGAGAAGGGATTGTGGTGTGGCCATCCCCTCTGGGGAGTGATTTCTTGCTTTCTGTCTCTCTGTCTTTGTCTCTCTAGCGAGTGTACATACCCTATAGCAAAAATCTCTCAAAAAAATAGTGGGGTCCATTAATTGCAATAAGAGATTTGGATAGTTACTTCTCAATACTGAGAGTTTTTCTGGTTCTTGTCTTCTTGCCTAGTTCTTGGTGAATATAGGAAGTTGTCCATATACTATCCATACATTCCCCTTTTGCCTAACTATGTTGGTGTTGTTTCCTCCAACCTTCAGTCAAAGAAACCTTTGCTGATATATGTTTGGTTTTGTTACTGAAATCAGAGCCTTTGTTTCTACAAAATCAGAGAAATAATGTCTACCCGCAGGGTGGATTCTGGACCAAATGAGATGGGATAGCAAGGAGCTTGGTAAGTGCCCAGCACATAGGAAGCACAGATGAATGGTGGTTACTACCATGAGTAACCCTTTCCACACTGCCCCACTTAAAAACCCTGCCTTGGGGTGATTTCTTTCTGAGCCTCTATGAGTGCTCCCTCCTTCTGAGATGACTCGGCAGCATGGATTTATAACAGAAAAAGCAGTTCGAAAATGGAAAAAGTAGGAGCAGAGTTTGAACCTCCAAGTCAGTGAGAGAGCCGACAAAGAAAAAAGGAGGGAGGAAGCTGGAGGTATTGTCTGGAGGTGAAGAGTGGGCCAAGAGTGGAAGTGGAGGTTGAGAGGCTCTTTAAGTACATGCCAACTTGATTTCCCATCTTCACTGTCAGAGTGAGAAGTTGGAGCCTTTCGTTCCTTCAGTTTCTCTATAATTCCACTAGGCAGAAACTGGCTGCCATTTCTTTTTGCCTGAATTATGTCCATAGACAGATATTTTCACTTCTTTCTTTCAGATTTTCTCATTTCTTTGTGTTTCGATCAGTAGAAGCAGCACCTTTGCCACCTAGCTTAGTAAGATGGGGCACATGGCTCTCAGTCATTTCAAATGTGTCCCCTTTCCAGGTGTAATAAATGCTAACGTGGCTTTTCATCTGGAGACAACTCCAAAGAACACAGCACAGGCTTCATCCTCGGCACATTTGCGCTAGTCTACTTGGCCTCAAATCACAGATTTGCTACTAACTAGTTGTGTACCTAAAAGAACGTAGCGTACCCTCTCTTATCCTCAATTTTCTCATCTGTAAAATAGGCTGATAATAACAGCACTCTGTCATGGAGGTAAGAGCACATGCCACAATGTGAGGCATCAAACGCTCAGTGAATAGATTTGTTAAGATTACATTTGTTGCCACTCACAAAAATGGACATTGATTAACTTAAGGAAAAAAAGGAAGAGGAGCCAGCTGATGGCGTAATGATTACATTGCTGGACTCCTATGTAGTCAACCCCAGTTCAAGTTCTGGACCCACTTTCCATGTGTATGTCTGTGCGTGCCCAACATTCTAAGAGGAGAATAGAGGAGAATGGATTATAGCATGGCCATATATCTAGGGGTGTGGGGGGTGGAGTTTTTGCTTTCTGCCTCTCTGTCTCTTCTGTCTCTCCAGCAAGCACACGTCCCTATAGCAAAAATCTCTCAAAATAAATACATATAAGCAAAGCAAAGCAAAGAAGGAAAGGATTGGAAAGGTACTGAGGTGTTTGCAGAATTAAGACAGAACTGATATTTCTGCATGAAGGAATAGGGAACACAGAGCAGGGAAGGACTATTAGCAGCTGGAGGTCCTAGATAATTCTTCTAGAGCGCTGCCATCAAAGTGGCACCCAAGTCTGCTGGGCTCAGTATACCACCTTTCAAATGCACAGGATCCTAAATACCAAGTGATGCAAAGAACCAGGGAGACCCTAGACTGCATCACATAGGAGAGAGAGCTTCAGACGCAGAGGCAGGTTTAAGCTTTCAAAAAAGCATGAGCTTTGCGTCCCCTTTCCTGCTTATCAAAAATGAAATCAGTGTTAATAAAGGGCAAAGCACAGGTTGATCTTGGCAAGACAGAAGCCTTGCAAAGCCCTGGCTCTTTTAAGTCATCACTCAAGACATAATCCCCATGGAGAAAAGTGATTTTATTAGCCCTGAGATTAGGTAGGGAAATGCAGAAAGCTGCAGATTGTCGTTGATCCCGAGGGCCTTAACCAAACAAAAAGTTTGCACATTCCCTCTACAATACTGCAAAGTGTCAATTGTTGAAATATCTTTGCTTCGTTTTATGTTGTTTTCGTACAATATGTACTCTGGCTGTTGGAAATTTGGATGAAGGGGACAGATTTGTAAAAGACGTTCTGAATTGTTTTGGAGTTTATAAATAATGAAGTAGCTACTTTTAGTAGGTAATCTGCAGATGTAATTTAGAGCATTTTCTTGGTAAAACCTTCTGAAGAAAAGTACGTTGAGACCATACATTGTTAAATATCACATTAATGTCCTATTGAGTTAAACGCAATTTCCAAAAGCTTAAACCGTTCAATTAGAGAGTGATGATGATCACAATAGCTAACAGTTATTTACACTTACTCTGTGCCAGGCGAAAGGTATTGCACGCAAATTCGTTGGCTTTTCCCAACAACCCTGGGGAATAGTTGCTGTGAATGTCTTCATTTCATAGGTAGGGGAACTGAGTAAAAAAGAAGTGAGTTAACTCATCCAAGATTACACAGCAAATAAGTGGCAAAGACAGATGTTAACTCAGGTTACCTAAGGCCAGAGCCCAGGCTCTCAGCCAGCACACTCCTCAATAGTTCATAGCCTGGGAACATCAGGTTTCAGATTGAAGATAGAAAAGGACTCGGAAGTGAAATAAACATAGTTAGTTCACACCGTGTGTCAATATATACCATATATCCATGGTCTTATTTGTCCCTCCCAGCAAGGCTTTGAGGAGAGAAACGTTATATCAATACCACAGACGGGCGGGCAAAAGCTGCTCAGTGTTAGCAACTGGGTAATGTAGAAAGTGGAGGGAATGGTGTTCAAACCCACGGGAGACTTCATAGCTTCTCTTTTCTTCTTTCTTCCTTTTTTTTTTTTTTTCCAGCATATCACATCATCTTCTGAATAAAGATGATTGAAATGTTTTTCTGTTTAACTCCTTTACATGTTCTTCCTGTAATATGCTGATGTGTAGGCTATGCATAATACATTCCTGTGGCAAGGAAGACTGAGAAGTAGGGACTCGCAGTTGTGATCCAGAGTCAGGTCAGACATTCTGAAATGCTTACTTCTTGCAATGGTGTACACTTGGCCTTTTGAGAATCATTAGTCATAGATTGTGTATGACATTAAGTCTATCCAAGAGGATCTTAGCCTTACCCTCTGAATAAACAAATGAAAGCACTTGCCTGTTTGGTACTAAAAAGAATGAAAAAAAATGTGCGATTACCTCTGTGCGTATGCAAAAGCTCTGAGTTGTATAGAGTCGTACATTTTCTTAAAAAAAGCAAAGCAGATGAATGAACAAAAACACCAATGCTTTCAAAATTGGAAAGTTAACTTGTATAAGATGGCTCAGGAATTTAGGACTTCGGACCTACAGACTCTCAGAAGGTTGGGCCTTAAGAGACTTCTTCAGTTCTCCCATCAGAAAAATGGAGTCGTAACATCGACTCACAGTATATGACGAAGATGAATGACTGGTGCATAATATTTCTTTCTTCAAAGATGAATTAGATATCAGTTATTTTTAAATAGACTATGTGCGTCTAGAAATAGTCAAAGGAAGATTTTTTTTTTTTGAGAGTTTTTTGCTATATGGCATGTGTGCTCACCAGAAAAACAGAGACAGAGAGTTAGAAAGTGAGAAATCACCCCCCTGGGGGGAGGGCCATGCCACAATCCCTTCTCCTCTGTTCTCCTCTTGTGATCTTGGGCACGCACACACATGTGCCTGACGTGAATTTAAGCAGTCGGGTCTGGGACTCGAACCGCAGTTGACTACATGGAAGTCCAGCAACATAGCCATTATGCAGTTGTGATCCAGAGTCAGGTCAGACATTCTGAAATGCTTACTTCTTGCAATGGTGTACACTTGGCCTTTTGAGAATCATTAGTCATAGATTGTGTATGACATTAAGTCTATCCAAGAGGATCTTAGCCTTACCCTCTGAATAAACAAATGAAAGCACTTGCCTGTTTGGTACTAAAAAGAATGAAAAAAAATGTGCGATTACCTCTGTGCGTATGCAAAAGCTCTGAGTTGTATAGAGTCGTACATTTTCTTAAAAAAAGCAAAGCAGATGAATGAACAAAAACACCAATGCTTTCAAAATTGGAAAGTTAACTTGTATAAGATGGCTCAGGAATTTAGGACTTCGGACCTACAGACTCTCAGAAGGTTGGGCCTTAAGAGACTTCTTCAGTTCTCCCATCAGAAAAATGGAGTCGTAACATCGACTCACAGTATATGACGAAGATGAATGACTGGTGCATAATATTTCTTTCTTCAAAGATGAATTAGATATCAGTTATTTTTAAATAGACTATGTGCGTCTAGAAATAGTCAAAGGAAGATTTTTTTTTTTTGAGAGTTTTTTGCTATATGGCATGTGTGCTCACCAGAAAAACAGAGACAGAGAGTTAGAAAGTGAGAAATCACCCCCCTGGGGGGAGGGCCATGCCACAATCCCTTCTCCTCTGTTCTCCTCTTGTGATCTTGGGCACGCACACACACGTGCCTGACGTGAATTTAAGCAGTCGGGTCTGGGACTCGAACCGCAGTTGACTACATGGAAGTCCAGCAACATAGCCATTATGCCAACTGCTGGTCCCCAAAGGAAGATTTAAAACAGTAATCATCTACCATAAAAACAGACTTTCTTGGGACTCAGAATTTGTCTTTTTTATTATTATAACCATGATAAAACCCAAGGACTACCTCAGCATAAAAGGCCTGAGTTTGCTTGTTATAAAAAGGCCACTGGAGCACCAAGGTCCTCTCTAGACACCAGATGACATCATTAACAGAAGAGACTGGATTGCTCTAACACTGGGTTTTCTCAGGAGTGTTTCCATCACTGCGAGCAAGGCTTGGAAATGCCAGTCCCACCATCCGAACCTGCAAACGTCCTCTTGATCTTGTTGAATGGTTTCTGTGTGATCTAAGATCCATGCTCAAATACAAAAATCATTAAACATACAAGAAAGGTATTTATTCTCCAAGTATGCTGCCTCCAAGTTAAGTCAACAGACACTGGAGGGGATTTTAGAAAAAGGAAACCTTAGGTAAAGTAGCACAGCTAGTTGAAGACAATAAGGGTAAGTCACTTAAATTTTATCTTATACATTCAGTTTTTTATCTATTCATTTTATTTCTTTTTCAACATGACTTTATCTTAACATACGCTATAAACATCATGTATAGGGGCCAGTAGATGGCATAGTGGTTACGTTGCTGAATTTTCCTATGGCTGACTGTAGTTCGAGTCCTGGACCCAGTGGCTAGAAAATCATGCTATGACAGAGGGTCAGAAAGAGGGGTAAAATAATTCTAGGAACTAGAAATGGAAAATTTTTTTATAATATGCATGATTAAGTCACTATGCAGTTTATTCTGGATGGGAAATCACATTTTGTATGCTGCGATGATGTACAGTGAATGGATGCAAATAAATAAATTGAAAGAATGTAAATTAAGTTACACAAAAAAAGTTTCAGGAAAAAAAAAATATCTATTCAATGACTGCAGTAAGATATATAGCCCCAGCTAGGTGCTACTTTATAGGATGTGTAAAGTTAGACTTGTGTTCATGGAAATGTATATATCACCTGTGTTTGCTATGAAAATATTTAGAGTAATTAAGGTCTTTAGTAATTCAATCAAATGTGGGGGGGAAACAGTATAGAAAGCAAACATAGATACCAGAGACAGTGTGGGAGGAGAGTGGGTGATGGCAGAGGGTAAGAGATAGGGAATCAAGGATGGGGGAAAAAAAAGGAAAACATACAGAAAACAAGAAATGGAAAATTATTTGCTGACAATAACATGTTTGTTGATGTGCTTGATTGAGACAATATACAGTGTACCCTGGATGGAAAATCTCATTTTGTATGCTGTAATGATGTACAGTGAATGAATGCAAATAAATAAATTGAAATTAAAAAAAAAGAAAATCATGCTGTGTGCATGTGTGTCCATGCTCAAGGTCCCGGGAGGAGAAAGGAGAAGGAATTGCAGCATGGCCATCCTGCCAGTGGATGATTTCTCACTTTCTGTCTCTCTGTCTCTCTCTCTCTGGCAAGCACAAGTACTCTAGGGCAAAAACCCCTTTTAAAAAAAAATCATTTACAGTATTTCATTTACTCTCCACAACAACTTAGGAGGCAAAGAAGGTGAGTGTCCCCACCTTACACACAAAGAAACAGAGGCTCCAAGAGGCAATGTAATTCAGCCAAGGTGAACATCTGCTACGTGATGGAGCCTGGGTTGAACGTTGGGCTCATGGGTTTCAAAGTTCATACCTGTTCTGTCAGGCCAGTGTGTCTCAATCTTTCCAGGCTAGAATTCTCTGGGGGAAGCTTTCTTGCATGTAGACTTCAGGGCTCGACCTCTAGGACTTTTGATTTGCTTGGTCTAGAGAGGAAGGTAGAAATCTCCTTGGTTCTGATGCCTTTCATATTAGATTTCACTTTGAGAAACACTGGCCTATATTATGCTCCCATTTAATAAATGCTTTTTTTTTTTCTAAAAACCTCTGAGATCACACTCATGATCAGTTAGTCTAACACTGTTGACCTGAAAACTAAAATAATAAAGGCTACTTTGATCCCAAAGACTAAGAAGATGCTGTATGGAAAGCAGTGTGTCTGATACACAGAAACTGCCTTATAAACAATACTTTTTCCCAACAAGGCAGAAGGCATGAGAACATTCCAGATCAAGCACTTTAAAGAATAACCAATTTATGAAATGTCTCACTTGTCTGACCTAAATCAGGGCGAAGGGACAGAAAACAGATGCAGCGATGGAGTTCGCCTGGAGAAGAAATCCCGGGAATGGAAGTACCATCCATCATAGAAGTAAAATGAAGTGAGAAGCCAGGAAGTCTTTATTGCTAGTGTCGCCCAGAGAAGTCTTGTGAATGCCAACTCCACTGCTAGCCACTGTGCGGCCACAGTCCTCTTACTTCTTTCAGAACATCAGTCTCTTCAAGGCTGAGGTAATAAAAGTTTCTTCACAAAGGTTGTTGTGAGCATGAAATGAAATGAGAGTACACAGAGGAGTCAGCAGGAGACGGGCCCGTTGTCTGCTCCATAATAGACACAAGAAAACAGCAGCTCTGGAGGCCATGATCATAAAGTGGTAGGGAGAATTATCATTACCAGACCTTGGAACCTGGCAGAGAAGTAATTTCAGAATATAATGCCTTATAGGAAACCCTGGACACACACATGTGTGAGCAGTTTTGGATTTTGGAAAAGCCATTCGGTATATATGCCAAATACTACTTACCAGGGGCTGGGGTGGCATACTTTAATCAAACACATGAATCTTTCTGTAGTAAAATTCATGAATATTTATGCTAAGTGGCAAAAGTAGTCTTATGTCAGCTCCGATCTGGTTTTGCCAATAAATATTTTGCAAAAAAACTCTTTTTTTTAATAGCTTTTTATATCTCAGAATTGTAGATAAGGGATTGTGCATCTGACAGTTCTATTAAGATTATTCTTGGAGGCTACTTTCCACATCTGTAAAGTAGGCACAACATGGTAGCAATCATAATATTATATCTAAGTTAATTTAATGTATTTTTATAAAATTAGAATTCCATAGATTATTAACTGATGGAACCAATTAGAAGATTAGATTGTATTCTTTCTTTTTCCCTTTTTAATACCAATTATAAAAAGTAAAATAAAATCAGAGAAGAAGGCTTAAAATCACAGGGAAAAAATCACCTCTTCTATGCAAGCATCCTGTACCATAACTATCATCACTTTTATGCACATAAGCTTTATACAATTTTTATTTGACTATAAATATGTGGGTCACATAATGCCATATCATGCTTTTTATAAAGGATTTTCATCTTCCTATGAAATCTTCATAGAGGGCATGTTAAAATTTGCTTACTATTGCATGTTACCCAATCTATGAGTAGATAACAATGTGCTTATTGGTGGAAAATCTCACTGTTACCAGAACGCTCAGGTGAACTGTATTTGCTCTTTGTGAAGTTAATCGTCTCCTAAGATTTATCTCAGTATAGCAATATAAAATTTTGGCACACACAAAAAAATGCAAACATCTTGGGCAAGAACTGAGGTGGTTGGCTGGTGGTAGTAAGTGCAGCCAAGAGCTGCTTGTTATGCTGGAGGTCTGTGAGCTGAGTGTGAGGGATTGTCTCCATTTTAAGTGGGAGAAGAAATGGATTCAAAGCTGGAAGCATGAGAACTGAGCTTAGAAAGACAAAGGGTGGGGCCAGCAGTGTGATGGTTGGGGCACTGGACTCCCACATGGCTAACTGTAGTTCAAATCCCAGACCTGGTGACTTAGTTTCTAACTTTCCCTCTCTCTCTGCCTCTCTCTGGTGAATTAAAAAGAAAAATAGCAAAAATAATAAATAAAATAAAAATAAATAATTCTTAAAAAAAAGATAAGAAAATAAAGCAGGAGTGATCAAGGTCTACCGAAAGCAGTGCACCCTGTCATGTGGGACAGGCATCCCAGCACTGCAGTCTCTGTGGTCTTGTGACTGGGAAACCCAATTTAGTTTACAGGGACAGAGGCAGAATTAACATGCCTGGAGTATTCATTTACTCTATACTTTATTCTGTTTGAGCAGTGGCTCAAAGTGGTTTTATTTCTACCTGACCTTAGTCTGAGTTACCATCTGCCCTCATCTGGGCTCCTGCAAAACCATTCTATTGATAATTGGTTTCCCAAACTTGCCCCAGTCTACTTCCTAACCAGAAGCCATTTTTTTGAGGTGAAAATCTCTTCATTCACTTCCTGCCTAAAACCTTTCAATGTCTTCCTATTGTTCCTAGGATAAAGACTTCATGGAGTGAGTTCAGACTCTATGGATTGCAACAAGCAACCTAACTCAAGCTGGCTTAAATAAATAAGGACATGTTACTAGATGGCATAACACAGACCTGTTCCATGTGGCCTCTCACATGCCAGCAGCTTAGCTCAGGTTGGTTTTCTTGGTGGGTTCAAGGGTCCAAGAGAACAAATAGCAGTGTTCCAGGTGTCTCGAGACCTGTGTTGGAAACTCGTACTACCATTATAAGCAAGTCACATGGCCAAGCCCAGGGTCTGTATGGAAAGTACTACCAGGTTTTGTTACAGTTCAAGTCTTTTTCCTATGAGCATTATTGATCAAGAATTAATGGATGCTTGGGGCCAGCAGATGGAATAATGCTTAGGTGGCTGAACTCTCACATACTTAACCACGGTTCGGGTCCCAGACCCAGTGGCTTAAAACTCATGCTGGGCATGTGTACATGTGTGCCCAAAATTCCAAGAGGAGAATAGAGAAGGGATTGTGGCATGGCCATCCCCCTGGGGGGTGATTTCTTGCTTTCTGTGTCTGTGTTTCTGTGGAAAGGGCACATACCCTATAGCAAAAATCTCTCTTAAAAACAAAGAATTAAGGGAAACTTATGTATATGTTAACTCCTTTATTTAATAAGCATTTATTAAAGCCAACTCTATGCACGAATGTATGACGTAATCATGAATCTATTATACATACATGGGAATGAAAAAAAGCTTGTTGAGAAAAACGCAACATATGACTACACCTAATTAAATACTGTTAATATCTGGCCTTTTTAAAAAAAAATTAGAGAAGGGAACCCCTTTCTGAATTTCTAAAATATACTTTTCTAAAAAGATAGAAGCTATTGAAGAGGAGGTTGAATCACAGTGTCAAAATGAAAAATTAAACCTTCCACTGAAATATGAAGAAGAATATTGGAACTTGGGCAAAGAGAGAGAAATACGATTCAATGTAAATGATTCTGTCTGCTGCAGTAAAAAAATTTATATGTTTCTCTATTCTACAAGTACCTCCATATTTCTAAAATGATGACCCTTTCATTTTGAATAGGCTCAAGCCTTATGTGAAATCCAGCCACAGAATTACAAAAAAGTTTCAAAATTTATCGAGGGACTGTAGGAAGATCGCTTATTGGGTGAAGAGGGGCAGCAATAAACTTCAGGTGTTCAGTGGCTCTGTGGTCCTGGTGCTGCTGCTGCAGGGACTGTGGGGACTTAAAGCTAGCAGGGAAAAGGGGACCACTCATCAGCCAGCTGTAAGGCAGCAGGGTAAATTGCAGTGAGGGTGCCAGTTCTTCACCCTTCCCTCTGTGCATACAGTCCTCTGTCATGTTGTTTTGCAGTTCCCTCCCATGTGGCAGCATGACCTGCCTTTCTCCTTGACACTGGGGCCAGCCATGGAAGTTGCTTTTGGCTAAAGGGGTATTAGCTAATGTAAACAGAGAAGCTTGAAATGGGCTTTACATTGGGACTTGCTTTCTCAATTGAACCTCTATTATCACTACGAAAATAAGCCCAAGCCAGCTTGCTGTTTTCAGGTGAAGGATGGAGGACGTTTGACGAACTGAATCAGTTGAATCGATCCTAGACCTGTCAATGGCCAGTCAAATCAAGAAATGTTAGTAATCCCAGTCGTGGACAGTAGATCTGCTTAGAGAACTCCCAGGTGCCGGTAGATACAGGAGCCATAAAACCTGTTGTTGTAGGTAATGAGATTTTGTGGTTGTTAGGCAGCAACAGCTAACTCATACAGAATATGTTGACATTCTGCATCTTAATCTGGCTGCTCGATTGAGTCTGGAAATGCAGAATAAGGTGTCATGAAATACTCAGGAACTTAAATCTGAATTACTAAGTTCCTGATATTGATGTTCTCAACAAATTTAAGGGATAAATGGTATTATTTGTGAAGAAGTGAACCGGAATCGGAACCAGCAGTTAGCATAATGGCTATGTTGCTAGACTCCCATGTAGTCAACCGCGATTCGAGTCCCGGATCCGGTGGCTTAAAACTCACGCCAGGTGCTTGTGTGTGCATGTCCAAGATCCCGAGAGGAGAATGGAGGAGAAGGGATTGCAGCGTGACCATCCCCCCTGGGGGATGATTTCTCGCTTTCTATGTCTCTGTCTGTCTGGTGAGCGCATGCGCCCTATAGCAAAAACCTCTCAAAACAAACAAACAAACAAAAAAAGAACACTGCGACTCCTTTTCTTTTCTTAATAAAATAGAGGATGTTACCAAAATGTCCGAGACAGAATTTAGAACATTCGTGTTGAACAAATACTATGAGCTGGAACAGAAGAGACAATGAAGTACAGGAGTAGAATTGCATTCTAGAACTGCACTCTATGGCTGAAACTAGTGGACTAAAGGCTATAGAAACACAGTATAAAGATGTAAATACCAGATATAGTGTGTGTGAAAGAGGTCTGAGGAAGGACATTTGGGGGAGGGACAGGGAGGCAAAGCATTAGTGGAAGAAAGGTGTGGTATTAGCTGTTGAATATATTTTGTAGATTTATCAACAGTATGTTGATAAATGTTCAACTGTTGAAATATCCATTTTGTAAGACAAATAATAATATAATTGAATGTATGGAAGAAAATGAAATGGAAAAAAAATTTAAATAAAGGGAAAAAATAAATAAAACTAAAACTAACCCTAACTCTAGTCTTACAACCTAACCCTAATCTCAAACCTAATCTAACCCTAACCCTAACTCAAACACTAGACATAACCCCAACACTAATCCTATACCATAACCCTAACCCCAACCCTAACCTAACCCTGACTCTAACTCAAACGCTAACACTAAACCTAAATCTAAACCTAACTCTAATCTTACATCCTAACCCCAAACCTAACCTAACCCTAACCCTAACCCTAATCTTGTATCCCTAACCCCATCCCTAATGTACTCTGACTCTAAACTCAAAACCCATCACTAAACCTAAATCTAACCTTTACCCTAATGTTATACCCTAATCCTAACCCCAACCTAATCTAACCCTAACCCTAACTCAAACACTAGACCTAACCCTAACCCTAACCCTACACCGTAACCCTAACTCCAGCCCTAACCTAGCTGTGACTCTAACTCAAACCCTAACACTAAACCCAAATCTAACTGTAATCCTAATCTTACACCCTAACCTAAGCCCATACCTAACCTAACCCCAACCCTAACTCAAACCCTAGCTCTAACCCTAATCCTACACCCTAACCCTAACCCCAACCCAAACCCAAACCTAACCGTGACCCTAACTCAAACCCTAACACTAAAATTAACTCTAACCCTTACCCTAATCCTACTTACTAACCCTAACCTCAAACCTAACCTAACCCTAATTCAAACCCTAGACCTAATAGAAAAAAAAAAAAAAAAGAAATATTGAAGGATGATTTTTAGTGTTCTCAGTTCCTACAAGTGAATACAAGTGAAGTAACTCAGTTTGTGGAATTTGTGTTTTGATGTTAATGGGAATTCAATTGTGTCTTCAGGAGAGGGAATTTTAAGTTATTTAGTAATCACTAGTACTTATCAAGTTCCAAATATGGTTCTCAGTGTTTTTATGTGTATTGACTCATTTAAACCTCTCAGTTACACTGTGAGCTGCGGGATCACTCGAGGTCTAACTAGGTGTTACTAGGAAAATCTCACCTTGAATATTTATTTATTAAGAATTATTTTATTTTACTTTATTTATTGATTTATTTTTATTGGATTAGAGATGAACAGAGAGAGAGAGAGAGAGAGAGAGAAAGCTGCCAGGTCCAGGTCTCAAACCATGGTCAACTATGTGGGAGTCCAGGACCTTTAACCATCACAGAACCTGCCAGCCCCTACCTTGAATATTCAAAACAGAGGGGATGGGAACCAGCAGTTGGCATAATGGCTATGTCGCTGGACTCTCATGTGGTCAACCTCGGTTCGCGTCCCGGACCCGGTGGCTTAAAACTCACGCCAGGCGTGTGTGCGTGCATGCCCAAGGTCCCAAGAGGAGAATGGAGGAGAAGGGATTGCGGCGTGACCATCCCCCTGGGGGGTGATTTCTCGCTTTCTGTCTCTCTGTCTCTCTGTCTCTCTCTGTCTGTCTGGTGAGCACATGCGCCCTATAACAAAAAACCTCTCAAAAATAAAAAAAAACAAAAACAAAAACAGAGGAGGTTTAATGCAAGGAATTATCTACATGGGTAATAGGACTTAATAGAAGCCAATGTGGTATGTGGAAACACCTTAGATTAGCAGCATCGGGAAGCTGCCATCACCCCTGAGAGGACAGGACAAAGGGACCAGGCAGTGTGGCAGAAGGTAAGAGGTTGGGCTCACCTGGTTAAGTCTGCAACCATGGTAGGCCCATCCCGAGAGATCCAAAACTATGGAAGAAAAGCAACTGCTGCACAAGAGCCTGGCCGAGGAAACCAGGAACCCTCTCAGTCCCTAGGCTTTCTCCTTTCTACCTTTTACTCTCCCATTAGTGATTCCAGTCAAAACCAGTTGGTGTGGGATTCTGAGAAACACAACTTGCAGGGAAAGTACTCCCATGATACAGAAAAGAAAGGGTATGAACAATTTCAAGATTAAGTATTTCATGAGTACCATCCCCACTTTTGAGATGAAAAAGAAGAAATCAAGGAATAAAATGGCAAAGTAACATGCCTCAGATCATGCTGTTCTGACTGAAATGGGATCCCTGACACTGGAGTTCCCATCCAGACCCTGTCCTCTCAACCACTGGTCACAATACTGTCATACTAGTCCCAGAAGAGCATGGCAGGGGCCAGGGTGGTGACCACTAGGATCATACATGGGTAAGGAATGAAAGACCTGGATTAGACAGTGACTATAAAATTGAATGCAATAGATTTCTTTAAGACATTATAAAGAAAAGAATCATTTGCTTAAGAAAATGAGAAAGGAAATAGCTTTTGGTTATATAAAAATATTGGAAAAAAAGGAAAATATTTTAACCACAACAGTATTCAATTTCAAGTCAGAAAATAAGTGAGGCAGCATAATGAGATTTAAAAAAAATCCCATATTCATTATGACAAATTTCACTTCCACAAAATAATTTGAGTTGTCTCTGAAAGTCTGCATTTCCTTTTTGTGAAACTTCCAAGTTGATTCTCTTTTATGGTGTCTTTTTATCATCTGTCTTAAGACACAAGCTGGTTATGCTATTCTCAAAAAATAACAGTATTCTAATATAATTTTTCTTGGAAACTTGGAACCATGAGTCTAAGATGGCAATAGTAAAATTAGAAGTGTTTTATGAACAATTTATTCTTTAGTCTAAGGGCTATAGGATAAAATAAGGAATGGTTAATTAACTGAGCTAGAAAAAATCCTGTTGCATTTTCTTTCCTTTTTTAATGATTTGTTAGCTAAGTTTAATTAAGAAAAATCAACAAGTCTGCTGAAAACTGATAATTACTTGAATAATGGTGATACAAATCCTTACTAAAAATATAAGTTGCAAAAGGAGAAAAGCCCGTTAAAGCAACATAAACGTTCTTTTTAATGAACGTGGCATATGGGAGAGAGTCTTCACATACAGATTAAATAGAGAGTGAGCAGTTATTTTAATTTAACCAAAACAAATGCCAATCTGGATGATTTAGATAGCTCTGAGTTCCCTTTTACTCCTATAACTGTATTTTCCTATTGGCCCAAATTACCCAGGTGATTGTTTTACCCTGACTTTGCAGATAAGAATGTGGTGCTTTCTAGCTCATATAGGTAGGCTAAAACAAAATAATCCAGTTAATGTCAGGTGAGCAGATTTGAACTTTTTTTATTATTAGATATTAATGACTACCTTCTTTGTGTCAATAATGGAGTATGAAAGATACCAGACTTGAGTTTCAGGCAATAGAAAATAAATTGAGTATGGATGTCTGAATCGTTGAAGTTATAAACATCACTGTCCATTAAATTTATTGAAGTATAATTTAGATGATCATTGGACAGGGCTATTGTAGTGAAGGGTCTTAAGTTAAAAATTGAACTGAGTTGGGAACCAGCAGTTAGCCTAATGGCTATGTCGCTGGACTCCCACATAGTCGACCGCGGTTGGCGTCCTGGACCCGGTGGCTTAAAACTCACGCCAGGCACGTGTGTGTGCGTGCCCAAGATCCCGAGAGGAGAATGGAGGAGAAGGGATTGCGGCGTGACCATCCCCCCTGGGGGTGATTTCTCGCTTTCTGTCTCTATGTCTCTGTCTGTCTGGTGGGCGCACGCACCCTATAGCGAAAACCTCTCCAAAAAGAAAAAAAAAAATTGAACTGAGTTAATTAATTAATTGTGAACCTTTTCTTCTTTAAAAAACGTTTTGTTTTTAAATTTTGCCAGTGGGTACGTGTGCTCACTAAAGAGAGACAGAAAGTGGGAGAGAAAGTGAGAAAGCACCCACTATGGGAGATAGTCATGGCACAATCCCTTCTCCTTCACTTTTCCCTCCTTTCAGGATTTTGGGCATGCGTGAACATGTGCCTAGTGTGTTTTTGAATCTTCTAATTCCAGTCCTGTTTGGTTGGCCATGTGTGTTCAGTTGTATTTCCCACCATGGTACTGGCTGGCCCAAACACAAATACCTCACCGAGATTTGAACTTGGATGTCTGAATTCAGAGTCCAACATGCTCACTATTACACCATGGAATCACCAGATAAAATTCCTTTTACCTCTGATTGTATGAAGATATGAAATCTCAAAATGTGTTTTTTTCTAAGCATGATTGAATTTTGTAGAATTAAAAGCAGTCACTTGATAATCTTGTTTTCTACAAGAGTGATGAGTAACGTGATCATGAAAGGAGCAGAAGCATGTGTCCATTCGACTCCATTCTATTTTGGTTCCTGGTATGTATATTTGGATGGAAGTCTGGCTAAGGAGCTATTTCTCTGACATAAACCGTATAATTCTCCCAGGTGTAGAATTTAGACTACAAAGGCAAATGGGTTTTATTGAGATCAGCATTCCAAACTCAAAAGAATGGTAGAGGCTCTTAAATACAGTAATGGAGGCCACTCAATTATAGTCAATATATATTTTTAAGAGAGTTTGGCTATAGGGCGCATGCACTCACTGGAGAGATAGAGAGAGAAAGCAAGAAATCACCCCCCCCCAGGGGAGATGGCCATGTCACAATCTCTTCTCCACCATTCTCAAATCCTGGGATCTGGGGCATGCACATACATGCAGCTGGCATGAGTTTCAAGCCACCAGGTCCAGGTCTCAAACTACAGTCAGCCATGTGAGAGTCTAGTGCCCTAACCACTACATCACCTGCTGGCCTCTCCACTTTTTTTTTTTTTTTTTAACTTTAAGAAGGTGTCTTTATTGGAAAGAGAAAGAAGGAGGGAGAAAGCACCCCTCCATGAGGCATGGTCATGCTGTAATCCCTATTCTCCATTTTTGTATCCTGTTGGGAGTTGGGACACCTCTACATATGTGACCAGCGTGTGCTTTAAATCACTAGGCCAAGATTCTGATCATTGTTGCCCATGTGCACATGCCTGAGAAAGAGAGAGGGAGAGAGTAAGAGAGGAAAAAGGAGAAAGTACCCTCTAATGGGGCATGACCTCATAGCAATCCCTTCTTCCTCCATTTCTCTCTCCTGTTGGGATTTTGGTCACACACACACACACACACACACACACACACACACACACACACACAAACACACACACATAACCAGGTGTATTTTTTAAGCTGCTGGGTCTGGGGCTGGAATTGTATAGTCAGCCATGTGGCACCTTAACCACCATGCCGTGGATTAGCCCTATGGTCAAACAATTTTTTTTCTTATTCTTTTTTTTTTTTTTTTTAAGAGAGATTTTTGGTATAGGGCATGTGCACTCACCAGAGAGACAGAGAATAACTCCCAGGAGGGATGGGAGTTATTCCTTCTCCTCCGTTTTTCTCTTGGAATTTTGGGCACACACGCGTATGCACCTAGCATGAGTTTTAAGCCGCTGGGTCCCAGACTCAAACTGTAGTCTGCCATGTGGAATCCAGTGATGTAATCATTATACCATCTACTGGTCCCTATGGTCAATATTTTAAAGAAACTTAAGCAAATGTAAAAACAAAAAGAAATTTAATAAGTATCAAGAAAACAGAATTTAAATGAGATCTTGGTGGATAATAATTTTTAAAATATGAGAGCTTATGAGAGAAGCTTGAAAAAATGTCTTCAATGTTTAAAGGACGTGAACCACTGACTTTGTCCAATCTCTTATTTTTTTTGTCAGAGGAGACAACAGATGTAAGCACAGTAAGGTGATTATCTAAGATCCTGAGGTCTACAGTGAGAAAACAGAATTTAAATGAGATCTTGGTGGATAATAATTTTTAAAATATGAGAGCTTATGAGAGAAGCTTGAAAAAATGTCTTCAATGTTTAAAGGACGTGAACCACTGACTTTGTCCAATCTCTTATTTTTTTTGTCAGAGGAGACAACAGATGTAAGCACAGTAAGGTGATTATCTAAGATCCTGAGGTCTACAGTGGTACTGCTAGTATCATATGTGAAGTCTAGAGATTTCTAGTGCATAGAGGGCAGAATTCACGTGTTAATAACTTCCCGAAAGAGAAATATATCAAGTCTAAGAAGCTCTCTCATTCTTAGTGACATTCCAGTTTACCCAAGATAAGTTTTATGCATGAAAATATTTCGTCATGAACATTTTCAAAAGCATGTCTTCCACTACTATAAAGACTTACTTTCAATAGAAAGTCACAAAACACAGGTGTGTCATATACTTGGCAAATGTGTGTGTGTGTGTGTATTCCTTTGTTTATGGTTACCTTTTATATACAAAGCTTCTAGTGAATGAGAGTATTTGAAGCCACAAGGCAATATAAAACCAATGATCTGTTATGGTGAAACTGTAAAAACTAAAAAGATTGTATAGGAAATAAACTCTAAAACTTCAAATAGAAGACATAGATAATAAATGCAAAGTACCTACATAAAATGGCTCAAAGAAACCCTGTAATTAAAGATAAACAGTTTAGATGCTCTTAAATATTGTCAAGGCACTCTATTTTATAATCTGAGAATCTATATTATATAGGGTCTATAGGAAAAGACGAACAATGTTAAGTATTTCCAATAAAGACAGGTAGGTTAATTAGCTTAGCAAGCAGTTTTTGAGATCTAAGGTGAGGGAAAAAATGTGTATTTTATACTTAATGAAATGTAGTCATTTATTTTTTTTTACCATGTATGTGCCAAAATTCCCTCTCCGATCTCGTCTCTAGATTGTTTCTTGTAAATGCTTAATATTTAGTGAGTTCTGTGTTTGTGTGAATTTAAGAGCTATACTCTTTATGTAGTCATTGACTCAGGAATCCAAGTTAAAAAGGAAATGGATAATTGCGTATTGAATCGCAAATTAAAAGTAACCTATGGAGGTGCAATTTTAATATACTCAGCTAGAATCCTCTTGCGCGTAATAGTTTAGTCCATGCAAGCAAATGGAACCCTAGTGTTACCAAGGGATGGGGGACTATGGATAAGGAAAGAAACAGGTGCAGAGTCCCACCTCATTGACCCAACTTCTATGTGGGCAGAAAGAGGGTGTCTGGAGTAGGGATTTTTGCTCAGCACACAGCAGTTTGTGTCATTATTTTTACCCAGAAGTTTAAGTTTAAGCTTTAACATTTAAAATGACTGTTGCAAATAAAACATTCTGCCATAGTTGGAATGTTTGTGAAAATATACACCAGTAAGTTGTTCATTTCCTTGCCTTTTTTTTTTCATTTCCTCTACAGCACCTAGAAAAAAAAATTTCTTTTTAATTTTTTTTTTTTTTTTTTGAAATACAAGCAAGCAAGGTAACAGAATATTATGGAGTCATCACAGAGAACAATAATCCTCAGTCAAGGGATTTCAGCTTTTATCACCTTGCAGAACAATGAGTAATTTCTTCTGTGCAGTCCCATTGGTGTAAAATGCCCCCTTCACAAGTGCTGTGCCCCAACTGTAATTAAGCAATTATCTTCCAGTTTCCAGCATTTTGTGTTTTCTATAATTGTCTTCTGGACGCTGCTTGAATGGGATTATTTTCAGATGCATTCAATACTCAGTTCCAGTGCCCAGAGCACCTTCACCTTTTGGATCCTCCATGCCTTCAGTTTATTCAGATGCTGTGTCATGTAGAGACTTAGGATGGTGGGTTAGAGGAAATGAGAATCACACCGGCCACAACAAACAAGGGAGTAATTGACTCAGATTAGCAAAATGTCCAGAAGTGGCACAGGTCTCCTGCATGGTTTATTCTGAGTTCTCCTTTCTTTCTTTTGTAATCCTTTAAACTTTTCTTTCCTGGGTTAACTTTCTGGGCCCTCGTGGTCCCAAAGGCGGGCAGGAGGATGTAGTTTCCATTATTGCTGAGTACAGTTGCTGAGTGCTGTACAGGCTGATACCCCAAAGTATATCCTTGTTCTAAAATAACAAAACACCTGGTTTGCTTTTCTGGAAAATTCCTTTTGACAAAGGAGTTGAGATTTCTGCAATTAGTTTGCCCTGACAAATCTTCCCCTAGGGCCGGCATTAGGGACGCTGGATAGATATCGAAGGCCTAACTGTTAGGTGGTCTTTCAGCTCATAATTCTTTTACCTTCCTTTTAATATAGATTTTTTTCTCATACCCTACATTTTTTTCCCTGACATTTTAATGTAATTAACACCTTAAACTTTTCCCCCCTAATTTTAATTTCTTCCTCTTGTTCTTTTTTTTTTTTTTTTTTTTTTTTTTTGTCTTTTTGTGTTTTGACTAA